>NC_092865.1:46042781-46055569 GCF_032062135.1 Pyxicephalus adspersus | reverse complement strand
TCGCTCTCCCCCTCCCCTCTCCATAGAGCATGAACGGTGCTGTATGTACAGCACCGTTCATGCATCGTGCAGTCCCTTGTCGTTGGAAAGGATCGTGAAAGATTGCAAGTGTGTATGCAGCTTAAGTCTGGATGGGTCACAGTAAAGTTACTTAATTTTAGACTGAGAGGGGTTTCATTTATTGGCTGATAATTGTTTATGTTTTCATCAGCTTGTTTGGTGTTCAGATTTATTGCCAGGGTCTCAGGTGCACATTTGATATTGTTTTTTTTTTTGGTGGAGTTGTTGAGATTTTTTTTTGCCATAGGCATGGAATGTGGCGGCCAATGGGAAGTCAGTGCTCCATCTAAGTGAAAATTGCTATTTTCAGATGATTGGACACCCCACATACAGGCACTTTGATGGCTGTCCCAGTCCAGGCAGAAAGACCCCCCCAGGTCCAGCCACACAATCACATTGGTGGCATTATTACCTCTCAGGGAAGAGATGGAGTTGTAGTTGGGCAACATGAAAGATCATCAGCTTGACCCATACATTGCTGAGCAGTCATATTGATGATAAATTCTAATAAATACATTTTTAACAGCTGAGTGATGGTGCTGCAGATGTGTGAACCCCCCATGTCAAGATATAAATTGTGCGTGTTACTGTTTCAGTCATGTGTTTGGTCAGCGAGACTCTATAGATGCAGAAAATCTTGTTCTGCTTCAAACGCCACTTCCGTTTTTTAACTGAACTTCGCAGTAACATTGGCGATTGTCCAAGTCTGCATCATTTTTGTTTATTTAGTTCTCTATGCATAGTAACCAGCCTTGCATGAACTGTAATTTGCTGTACACAGTGTCAACAAAAGAACATTTCATTTGGTATATGTGCGACACAAACTGATTTACCTTTGTAGCTTGGCTTTCAGCCACAAGAGATGAATGGGAAGGAGAATCGAGGGGTTCAGTCTGACCACACACATTACAATCAGAAATTGTAACTTCCATTGATTCATTTTGCTATTTGGGGGGTTCTGGTTTAATTTGATTTCACAATTTTCCACACACACTGGAAACAAAAACAGCCATCTATAATAAAGTGATCCAAAAGCACAAAAATATTTTGGATAGGAAAAAAATTCCAACCTCATCATAATGATGTATTATATGTCCAAATGTATGAGCACCCCCTCCAAGTAATGGAGTTACAATAAATGGTCCCGGTAATCCTCCATCATATAAAGGCATTGTAGACAATTGTGCTCTTCTACCCTTGTGGTTCAAGTTTGGTGAAGACCTTTTTCTGTCCCCCATGACTGTGCCCCGGGGTACAAAGCCAGCTCCATAAAGACATGGGGTCACCAGTGGAGGAACTCGAGTGTCCTCCAATGAGCCCTGACACCAACCCTACTAATCACCTTTGGGATGAATTGGAATGATGAGCCAGGACTTCTCATCCAACATCAGCACCTGACCTCACCAGTGTGGCAAATTCCCACAGACACCGTCCAAAAGCTTTTAAGAAAACTTCCTAGAAAAGCAGTGGATGCCAGTGCCATTAAAATTGGCCATTTGTATATTATTGGCCATGGTGGGGGCAAAGACCTATTGATGGTCATGGTGGGGTTGGGGCAACATCATAATAAAAGCCATGGTTTTGAAATGGGATGTCCACCAAGTTCATATGGGTGGGATGGCCAAGTTTTCACAAATTGTTGGGCAGATGATACAGCTCTTTCATTCTGATTATAAATATACAAATATAAATTAAAATCCAAATGCCTGCTGCTGGTCTTTATCAGTTCCATATAATAAAATATGATACCTTCACAATCATACCAATTTATATATGTTCCAGAGGACATTCAGAAATGGCTTTGTGGATTAACGTTTGTGCAAAGATTAGGTTTAAGTTCTCCGCTCCGGTATGATCAGGGAATCCACGAAAAGATTCACCCTGTTTGTCCTGATGGTCATTGCTACAGAAGGGAAAGTGATGGTAAATCCAAGAACCAAAATCGTTCAATAGGGAAACCTGTCATGGTGACAACTGAGATATATTGTGAGATATAATGTATAAGATATGTTGTGCAGGAAAATCTCACTGATAATCAGCATTTTTTAATTGACTTAATTTAGAAATATTTTTTTCGATAAGCTACTCACATTGATCCTGGTAACATATTGATTTTTATGTCCATGTTGCTTTCATTCTGTTCCACAATAACATTATCCCACATGATGGCAGTAGCATACTTCTGTGTGATCCAGGATCACCGGATTTAACAATGCTTGTGGAATTACAGAGATTGGGTCTGATTTATTAAAAGCTCTCCAAGACTGGAACAGATAGACAATCATGGGAGAACCTGAGTGATCCAGCAAACCTGCAATGGGTCTGATCCGGGATTTGGAACATTTGCCAAATGAAAGTAAATTATTACTTTCCATGTTTGCTGGATAATCCAGGTTCTCATATGATACTGGACCTTCCCCAATCTTGGAGAGCTTTTAATAAATCAGGACACATTGTGTGTAATTTATGTCAGCCTGCTCTAAACACAAACACAGAGTAAAAAATCATGGATTAAAATCCTGCTTATTATTGTATACATGTGCCGAGCACGTCCACTTGTGCATTGTGTTTAAAGAGACGTTAAATGATACCGTGGTTGTCCTTTAAACTCTGAAACAACTCCCAGCAGTAACTTATTCACAGGGGTGAAGCAATTAGCAGCCTCTGATTACGCCAACACTCAATTACAGCAAGGAAACAGGAAACCCAACGGCGTGTGAAGACAAGTCTGCATACCAGGACCGACAATGCGGCTCACCACTCATTAATGTGAGCAATTGCTGCAAAAGAAAATTCCCAGCAGGATTGTACTAATATAAAGCAGACCAAAAATATTTGTTAAATGATGTCTAAAGTGGACCTGTCCTCTGATTTATGCTAAGTATTGGGAACACCTCCAGAAATCACAGTGCTCTCCCTGCAATTGTCAGGGGAAATGTTTATTGGTTGTGATGTCATTGATGCGCCGCTATTATCAGTATCTCAATATATATTTTTTTGTCTCATAGGGGGTTACAGCAAATTCCAGAGGGAATACCCCGATCACTGCGAGGTCGGCCTTGACAGCCCCTCCCCAACCGACCCCACTCCAGAATGCGTCCTTGGCCTGGGAGGATTGAGGATCAGCTCCGAAGGTTCGGATGGGGAATCTGACCGGGAACCAATCAGTGCGACAGAATCGGAAAGCAGCCCTGCCCTCAGCAACCAGTCGACTTTCCCTGTGCAGATCCTGCCATATTTGTACCTCGGCTGCGCAAAGGATTCTGCCAACTTGGATATACTAGGCAAATATAACATCAAATACATCCTTAATGTAACCCCGAACCTGCCAAACACCTTCGAAAACAATGGAGAGTTTAAGTACAAGCAGATTCCCATCTCTGACCACTGGAGTCAGAACCTCTCTCAGTTCTTCCCCGAGGCCATCTCTTTCATCGGTAAGTCTCAGCGTCAGGTATGGGAAGAGGTGATGATCACTGTGCCAGAAATATATCTGTTAGAATTACAACATTCTGCGAACAAGGGGATCTACTCTTAAGGATGTGGTGTTCCCTATTTTTTACTATACGATCTTCACCTTCCATGCTAAGGGGCTGATTTACATGGTTTATGCTGCACTGTTGCACTGCAGACACTGAACCCCATACTAAAATCCAGCTGCAGTGTATAGCCAGTGAAGCACCACAGAGGTCTCTCTGCCTAAAGTAGGACTTAAGTTAAAAATTTTGGATCAGGCAGGTCATTATTGCAGAATGGGTGATGTCCCTTCTGCAATAATCATTCTTACCTGCATGATGGCTTTGTGGAGCTGCCAAAAACAGCATGATGTGCATGTGCTGGCAAGACATCTGTCAATCCCAACTTCCCCTGCACTTGCTAGGACTGAATGAACTCATGTGGCCTGCATGGGACTGTGTACCAGCATGGGAGTTACATCAGCCTAGTCAATCAAGTTAACTGAAGATCTCATCAAGGTAGAGAAGAGGAAGAAGATGGCAGCGACTGAATGGGGAAAGGTGAGTATAGCATGGTTAAGTTCTATGAGTATAGAGAGCTCTGTGATTGGTGGTGAACCTGTCATGTGACTTTGTCAGGTAATAGAACCAGGTCTTACACTCAACTCTGGAGTACTATGAACTAATCCTGTGTAATGACAGAAATAGCTGGGCTTACAGGAAATGGGAGAATAAATAGGAGCCATTCTGCTTATAGCGGCCCCCCTGTGCTGGCTGAGGAGGAGGCTGGGGACAGAGCTGGAACGTAGAGAGAGTTAAGGGAAATTTGCAGATATTTTTTTTGCATCTGTAGGAGTAAGTAGAAGGGCCTTACCAAAATATTATTAGCCTGGAATTTGACAACCCTTCCACTTCTGAACCCATTAGAATTAGAAAAATCAAATATGAGAATACCAAAAGTTTGTTTCCTTAATAAAAGATACAAATTGTGGCCCCCACACCATGTGTATCCGATAAACCCAGGTGACTCAAATACACCGTCTACAGTTCTGCCAGCCAATGCCTCACATACAGGTACACGTGCTGATAAGATGATATATTTACGTTCAGTAAATGCGTTTCCCTGTAGCCCATTGATTTCTGTGTTATTGTAACAATTTCTAGAAAAGCCAACTTCCTGCACTGTATACTTTGTATGAAACCTTTGCCGCATAGAAGCCTCCATACGCCTATCACATGCTGCCCAGCTTCAAAGTCCAGGCCTCCGGGGTGCCAGCGGCCAGCGGTATGATCCTTCCAATTTCGTAATCAGAAGAGGAGATAACGGCGACCTTTGTAATGGAAACGTATGAACCCCTTATCAGCAGCAAATAGACATCTGCGGCACTCAGAACTAGTTGTGCGTCTAGAGTAAAGGTTCCCTTCCTACCGCGGAGGGCAAACATGTATATAAAAACAAACAAAAAGTTCTGGAGACCCAAACATTCTTGGAATATCTATGACCCTCAATTTGAACCCTTTCTGGGTTTTGTGCCATCTGAGTACTTACAGGACACAGCATAGGAGAGGTGGTGAACCCTTCATAATGGACACAGAAGGCAAATAGACACAAGAAGTTAGCTCAGTGATAGGGAGAGCCCCTTACAATGGACACAACATGGTACACATCAACCTAATGCAGGGATGGTGGTATCCTGGTACCTGGGGGTACAACAGGTGAGCAAACCTGGGAAATCAGACCTTTTGTTTTATGCGTAGCTTTGGCTTGCTTGGTGGTTTCTGATCATTGGTTTGTACTGCACTGATCACCGATAACCTCTTCCATTTCCTCTCATTGCAGAAGAAGCTCGGTCCAACAAATGCGGCGTTCTGGTCCATTGCCTGGCCGGCATCAGCCGTTCGGTGACGGTCACGGTGGCCTACCTTATGCAGAAACTCAACCTGACCCTCAATGACGCCTACGATTTTGTGAAACGGAAAAAGTCAAATATTTCCCCAAACTTTAACTTCATGGGGCAGCTGCTGGACTTCGAAAGGACTCTGGGACTAAAAAGCCCTTGTGAGATCCACTCGCCAACCAGCAACCAGCTCTACTTCACTACACCGACCAATAACAACCTATTCCAACTCGACAGCCTGGAGATCACATGATCCACCACAGCGCGTCCATCTGAGGTTTTTTTGTGTGAAAGTATTGTGCAGGATGAATGACACAGTGAACACCAGGTCTGCATGAAGTTCGTCTTTATATATATATATTGTAATATTGCCAGACTTTTTGTGATTTGTAAGTGCTTAACTTTTCTTTTATACAAATACGGATCCAAGAATTATTCTTGATCTTGCACTTAACGTCAAATCAGCATTCCTTCTAAAACGAGCAATCAAATCCTCAAAAACCTGCAGGTATCGATATTATTAGCTTTTTTTTTTTAATACGTGATTTATATTCTGCTTACCCCATATATAGCATTACAAAATTTTTATATTTGACAGAACATCCAGAATATACAATAGATTGTTCCAGAAAGTATTGCCTTATGAAAGAGATGGATTTTATTTTTATATAGTGGACCATCCAAGGCAAACAGAAGGTCTGCTTCCTTTTTTGACAGCCCCTGACCCCAAAACACAAATGTCTATAACCTTAGGGTCGTATCTCACTACTTAAGTGTTATTAGAGGATATGGTTCATGTGTCAGGGCAGTTTCAGGCTCCTCATGGCTGGCACCTTGCCCGGTGCTTGCTGCACATTGCTGGATCAAGCAAAAAGCTGCCGTTTGCAGGGTTACTAACAGATGGCAGTACCTGGTACTGTATAACTCACCCTGACTCACTCACTCGTCCTCATTCATTCTCACTTTAGCTGCCACAGGGAGGCGCTTTATGTAGTGTCTCGCCCAAAGGCAGCGATTCACAGGGGTGAGAAAGCCATAACCGCACTGCAACTGCACCACCAATCTGAACTTAGAGTGCTATTTAGAGTGAATAACACTGCAACACACTTGGGGCCTTTTCAGACTTTGTAGCACATGTGGTGCAGGGGGTCAGTAATGGTGCAGGTCAGCCACAATGATTATTTTGGTAGAGGGGCGGTGGGAAAGTTAGGGGGCTGGCAAAAAGGTGGACGTGTTTGCCATGGAATGTCCACTTTAAATTCTATGACATATTTACCTACCCTCTACACAGGGTATTGATATCATCCTCATTACTTTTATTTCTTGTTTTTATGTATGCCAAATATTGACCAAATGTTGCTCTTTGCACGCCTTAATGTGGAACTCTGGGTATAATATAATTTACAATATATACAGATCTATGATGCAGATCTGCCAGCTGATTTGGTATTTTTCCACTTCCTGTGACAGGTCAGGCAATCAAAGCTTGGGATAAACCATTAAACACTCCTGGGGGGCTTTTAACTATCAGAGTTATTTATATGGTAAAACCTTCACCAAAAAAGGTTTCCCCTGTAAGTGCATTAAAAAACATTAACCTGAGCTGGGCTTTAATTCTCCTTTTATATGGGGGTCATTTAAAAATGATTTTCTTGTCAATTCACTCATAATACCAATTTATTATACAGCGCTACATAATATGTTGGCACTATATAAACACTGTTTATTATTATTATTATTATTATTATTATTATTAGTAATCATAATAATAATAATAATAATTAATAATATTTGTTTATTATTGTGACAGATGTGCACTTTTGAAATTGGCCACTAGATGGCAGAAAGCGTCATTTTTTAATAGAAATATTATGCCTTGAATAATATGTATTTAAAATCATTTACATCTAAGCCCCGCCCCTTGCAGAGGGTGACAACGCTGCCATGCCATTTCAGTACAGAACAAGCCCTGTTGTCACAGTTTTACAGGAACTGGGGAAAATAACAAATTTCACCATCCAGACTTCATAATATGCTTTCATTTTATTTTACCCAGAGTTACGCTTTAACATAAAATGCCAATTTACTATGTAAACCTTAAAAAAAAAACCCTCTATTAACATATTGTATTTTCCCTCAGTATTTAGGGGTTGCATCAAATAATGATTGTAATTTTTACAAATAATTTTAAAAAGTGTTGACATTTTTTTTTTTACAAGGGAATACCTAAGCCTGAAAGGAATTTCTGACATCAATATGCATGTGGACCCCCCTAAACCTTCACTTCATCATTCAGAGCGGTGACCTCACTGAACGGTGCTATTATAAAATGGTTTACACGTTAGTCTCACTTTTAGCGATATTTATATATATTTTAAAAAAAAAAATATGATTCAAAACAGGAATTTATAGAGCGTATTTTTATATATTCTTATTTAAACATACCAGAGTTTGGAAAATCAGGAAAAAAGTGAGAGAGATCCTATGGTCTGATGATGGGCTCAGGAATCCTATACCTTTGTGTTATGCTATCGCCCCCTGGAGGATATTGCAGAAAAATGCAGCTCAGCCTGGAAAACCACTGACAGTATTTATCATAGGACAAGATTCCTGAGTCCCTCAATAGTCACCAAGAAAAGGATTTTACTGTAAGTTTCCTTTTCGTTAAAAAAAATTGAAAAAAGAAAAATTGATTATTAGAACTGCCAAGCGAAATCGCCATCACAATATTTCTACATTGTGCCTTGTATTTAAAGGCCTTTTACCCTGTACATGGACAGCAGGGGCTCGAGTTTGAGGGGAGGGGGTAATATATTAGAAAGAGAGAATGAGTTTGAGGCATTGCAGGTGCCTAACAGGATTAATAGGATGAGGTTTGGCCCCGTCTCCTCACATGGTGAAATTATTGAGCTGATCATTTTAATTGATCAGATCTGATAATCAGCCCCTGTGTTCTAGGTCACTGAGATATTTCACCGCCATGGCATGTATGACAGGTCCACTTAGGACAAAGCACTTTAATACAAATCTCTAACAATAATATCCCCATTTTTCCCTCCACCGCCTGCAGAAGCTTCCAGAAATCTGGTGGCCAATAGGTAAGGGTGATCCGGTGTGATTGTAACTTGCTGATATAAAAAAAAAGCCATATCTTCTCTGAAGCAGCCGATGTACAAATAAAATCTACAAATCCTCACCCCAACACTACACAACCCCATCCCCACCACATTCCATACATTAGCATTAAAGCAGAACGCTGACTTAAAAGGTTTACTGAAGTCCCCCAAGGGCCACAATCAGAGCAGCTCCGAGCCCATTGATATCTGATGAACCTGGACTGCCTGATATACGTCCCACAGACACACACCGGCCATGAGTCGATCTGAATTCCCAGGATTAATTTCTTATTGGTGGGTCACTATCCATCCCTCAGCATAAAGCTGGCACCAACATCATCCTCTGATTTCACAAACACTCCGATAAGGGAAGTCGTTTCCATTTTTTGTCACAATCACCCAACCACTGAATCTTTCATCCCATTCACATGATCCAATCCTCCACCAATCAGATGACAGTTCAGTCTTTTCTTATACTAAGTATTTTTTCCTGTGTTCCAATACTGCATTTTGTATTTTTTATTCTCTGTATAATGTAAAAATGATTTGTACTCGTTGACAATTTTTATGTAATATTATGTGGAGAAGAGATTTCTGAGACGTTTGTATTGGACGCCTTGCAGCCCGAAGCTCCTCCTCCTCTCCGCCCAGCGCTATTGGGGTTTTTTATTCACCAACTTTATACAGATTGATCTGTTTTCTATATAAAATCTGTCCATTGAACTGAAGTTTCACCTTATTTTGTCATAGATGGAGGGGGCGGAGCTTAGTCCTCGTTCCCAATGTTTAGTGATGGAATAGGGGGGGGCTTCAGCAGAACCCTGGAAAGTGTAAAGATGAGTGGAGGGGCATTTAGGGTGGAGAATTCAGTTCTGTTTTCTTATTTTATCGATTTCCACCGCTAACCAAGGCAGTGGAACTACAATATTTACCACCCCAACCCAGGGTCACCATTTGAAATTTCTGGGCCCTATGCTAGTTAAACTTCCTGGGCCCTCCTTCATATCTAAAAGTTCCATTTAATAATTATTTCCCTGTCAATTCACTCTAGATTCATTCACAATTTTCATTTATACAGACAGCATTTTCTATTGTGACAGCTGTGCACTTTTGAGATTGGCCACTAGATGGCAGAACGATACAAAAACCCTCTAACAGGTAAGCTGGCATTGCCACTGTTAGCACTTATCAGAGCTCTTAGCTTAATGTTACCCGACACATATCCCCTGTTTAATGTACAGCGCTGCGTAATATGTTGGCATAAATACTGTTTAATAATAAAAATAATTGGGAGGTACAAACTCTTTGGACTTTATTTATAAATTATTCCGCCAGTAAATTTCTCTGAAATTTGCTGGTGGTAAATTTTTGGTCTTCTTTCTACAGGTCATCTATTAAAACAATGACTCGTTCTGCCACCTAGTGGCCAACCGTCAGAAGTGCACAGCTGTCACAATAGGAAATAAATTAAAATTATGAGCAAATTGACAATGAAATATTTGATAAATCGAGCCCTATAATTGTATACAAAATCACAGCAGCTTTACACCAAACTGAAAGCAAAAAATGTGGAAATCTTTGTTTTTCCTGATGGATATAACAAAATAGAACTGTGGCACCTGTGTGAGAAGCTTCAATGAAAAGCTGATTTCTGACCACACACAAGCACTGGGATGACGAGTGATGTCCCTGGTTCAGACCTCCCGGGAGGGTCAGAGGAAGCTTCTATCTGAGGCCTTTTGCACAGGCATACAAATCTGGGTATGATTGGTCCTCCCTTCCTTTTAGCTGGCGATGTTCCAGGGATGGGGTTTTCTGCATAGCGCTGGTTGTGGTTACATGGCTTCCAAACTGCAGAATGAAAGCAATGATTGTTTATACTACAAATAAAAATATTTTTCTGTATTAAAAATGTTGTGCATAATTTATTCTGGAAATAAGGAATATATAGTGCGTTTTAGGTGTAATCAAATGGAAAAAAAAGTAAAGTAAATAGGACATACACTGAAACACGGAATCAATTTCTGCCATTGAAACAAATTAACCTAGAGGATTCTCCACCAGACATTGCAGTGAATGCTACACCAGAAGTTGCAGTGAATGCTACACCAGAAGTTGCAGTGAATGCTAGATTTATTGACGTGTGTATATATAGACCACAATGTGTATAATGTTTGTGTTTCTTTTCACCTGCTTTATATGCAGCACCTTCTAGAGGTGAATCCAGGTATTGCAGCACCACTTTACAGTACATCAGACTTTTTCAACCCTTTTAACGTGAGGAAACCCTTGAAATAACTTTCAGATCTTCAGGGAACCCCCACTTATAATTACTATATTCACAGCTCACAGTATATTAGTGTGGGGGTCAGTGGTAAGAATTTCTCCTACATAGCTGATCACTGGGAAGAATGTCACCCTTACAGATAGCCAAAAAAGACCATTGGTGTCACTTAAACTGACCTGAGAGGCACAAACTGTCGTTGCTGAAGGAACCCCCAGCAACCTCTGGAGGAACCCTGGTTGTGAAACGGCAGTGCACAGTGGTGCCACTTAACAGGTAAACATCCCAATAATCACTCTGAGAATTAATAAAGAGCAACAAGCTCAGAATCAGATATGAGGAATTTATACAATGTGTTGGTTTATGCTGCCAGTCTATATAGAGGTGGCTGGTGGCTGTCACTTTCTGGTTGAACACTAGAGGGCAGCAGATTGGCTCCAATGTCATCTTCCTGCCTAGAAGAAAACTCCATATTCTGTGATTCCTTGATTCCGTGTCATGGATGAGCGTGGTCACGTTTGTAGTCTCAGCTCTACAGCACTATGGGGTGGCTACAAGTTGGAACACTGAGCATGAATTGTAGCCTCAGGAATTAAGGATAGTAACTCCCTGAAAAGGATAGAGCATATTGATTGGACAAAGGACTGGAAGAAGGAATAGACATAAAACATATTATAATATGTGGGCCTGTTTACTTCTCCTTTCAATGCCCAATCACAGGCTGGGGGAGGGACGAGACTCGTAAGTGTTACTAAACTCCAACTGGGAAAGATCAGGTCTCCTGCCCTGCCAATCCTAAGCAGCTCCCATGTATGTATTTCCTTTCTGTGTTTGGGAATTCAGTAGAGTCAGAAAATGTAAATCACCTGGATTTCACCGGCTTCAATACCTTCCACTTCCTGCCTACTTTCACTCCATTGCATGGCATTCCTTAGGGCAGGTTTCCTGATGGTGACAACAATGGACAATGTCTACATAATGTGCACTACAAAAGCCACTTGTATTCTCCATCAGAAGCCTGAGTGACAGGGTGACAACACAGGAGAGCTATTGAAAAACAAGGACAGGGTTGTCACTGTTTAACAGGAAATGCCTGGACCTTTATTGCAGGACAGATTTATAAACATAAAAAATGGTTTTAAACGACATAAACGTATTAAAAAAATATACAAGATTTTAGCAACTAGATTTACATTCACTTGAATTGTGGTAAGAAAGAAGCCATTGGATGAGCATGATAGCCAGTCAATCAACATTCACTCTGTGAATACATATTGAAATTGTTTTAGACATCCTCAAGAAGGTAAAACACAACACACTCAATACCTCCTGCAGCCTGAATTATAATAAAAATAAAATAATAATTTCAATGCTACTCATAGTAATTCTATGTCAGTGTGGAACAGGATGCAAGCGGAACGTTTTTTCTCTAGTTCGGAGTTCAGGGGAAGACAATACGTGCTGCGCCTGACGTTCTCTTTTCCCAGCGTGCACCACGTTCGCTCTCTCTTCCGGTGCGGTCATAGCAAGACAGCTGGTGAGTGTGGCCGACCTGAGCAATCCAGGGTAATCCTGTTCGGGGATCGGGGACTGAGGGGCAAATTGGAGTCGGGGTGACAGGAGAGGGTATGAGGGAGCTGGGAAGGGCGATATGATAGGGGAGAGGTTTGTTCTGCATGGGAAACTTGTCATTATATCAGAGCCCACTCTGAGCTGTTGCTATGGGATACCTATGGCGGTACTGTAGGCCTGCGCATAGATTCCCTGCCTGCCCCCTACCCACTCCTATGGCTGGGTTTTGTGGTGTACAGAACATGTATTGTATATGGGGTGTAATGCAGGTCTGGGAGGGAGCTCGGGCCCCTTTCTGTATCCGGTGTGTCTGGGGTGATTGCAGTGGCGGTGCCCATTTAGCTCTAGAGGGGTATTTGAGTTTTTGGCATTGGGGTAAAGCAGCTACAAAGCATCAGATAAT
>NC_092865.1:46016246-46042606 GCF_032062135.1 Pyxicephalus adspersus | reverse complement strand
GGGGGGGGTGCTCCGTAGTTCTAGTTGCAGATGATGTCTGTGTTACAAGGAAGATGTGGGGGTTCCTCTGTGCATCTGATAGTGTTTTGGGTGGGATGCCTCTAGTTCCGAGGGTTCTGCTTGTCGTTTTGGTGGGTGAGGTGTCTGTGGTTCTGATGGTGTTGTGTCTGTAGTTCTGTTTGGATTGTAGTTATGGTGGGGATTTGATAGGTGTCTGTGCTATGAGGAGGTGCAATGTGTCAGTGGTTGTGCCCTCTACTCATACACACAAAATAACCAGCACGTCAATCACTGTAATATACAACATGAGTTACCTTTCATTCTGCTTATATATTTACTGCCCCTGTGGACCCACATAGAGGGCACCAATCGGGGACACCCTAAACAATAATTACATTTTTTCTGTTTGTTCTTCTGTAATGCTTTTCACTTATTTTGTGCTTTGTTTTTTTGCAGAATCCAAAATGGCAAAGTCCAAGAACCACACCACCCACAACCAGTGTATGTAGTCTCATCTGTGAAGTCTGAGCTAGTGCAAGAATTGGAATCAACCACATGGGCCCCGTCTGTACCCCCGTCACTGATCTCTCTATATTACCCCGTCATTGAATACTGTGCCCATCTTTACCCTCTAGTCACTGACCTCTCTATATTACCCCGTCGTTGGATATTCATCCCGGCTGTACCCCTGTCATCGATCTCTATATTACACTCTTATTGGATACTTTCCACATCTGTAACCCCTGTCATTAGATATCCAGCCCGTCTGTAACCCCAGTCACTGACCTCCCTCCATTACCCCTGTCAATGGAGAAAAGCATTAAATTATTTTCTGTATCAACATTATAAATCCCCAGTATTCTCCCCAGAAAGCTTAGTGAGAAGAAGCTGTAGGTGTGTGGCAGCCCCTGTCTGTATTGTGACTCAACTTTTCAGTTACCACCCAAAAACAGTAACTACTGAAAAAGTGCTGGGGGATCACTGCCGATTTTTTTTTTTTTTTTGTAGCAGATATTTCCTTTATTTTGTGGTCAGGGATATTTACAGAGCTGTGTCCTATTGCAGGGGCCTTGGGATCGCTCTGCTCATTTTATTGATGGTTGTCACACTTCTTGATCCACCATTGTTGTGTCTGAACTAAAGTGCTCAAAGAGTTCATCATTGCCAGCTTTGGGAATCTGGGAATTGGTAAAATTTCATTTAAATAATCAGGATTTTTATTTCACAGCTCGCAAATGGCACAGGAATGGCATCAAGAAGCCCAGATCCCAGAGATACGAATCTCTCAAGGGGGTAAGTGGTGCTGATTGTTTCGTATGATGTACACAGCTCAATATGTGATCTGCCAATAAGCTGATATGTGAAATAGGGGCATAGGTTGTTACGTGTTGGTACGGCACAGCCAGGGCGGCTTTACAGGAACATTTCCTTCCAGTGATCTATTGCCTGTGCTGTTTTAGACTGGATGGTCCTCCCCCAGACAAGTGCTGGTATATGATTGGATCAGAGCTCCCCCCCCCCCACACACACACACACATTTGGGAATCTGCAAGATTTATTTAGTGTCAGTAAACTCTTCCTATTATAAATCTAATATTACTGCTTCCTGTCCATTTTTTTATGCATTACAAAAAGCCTGTGAATATACAGTATCAGTTATTTTCATTTACTAATTGGCTGCAATTATTTCTAAAGTCTCCCAGAGTCTTGGTTCAGACACCCTGACATGAATGCTCCCAGCATTCCCAGGACTTCTGTGCCATTTTATGCATTGTTCTGGAGCCCCAGAGATATATTTGGACCTCGCTGTTCAGCACACCAGGAATCGTAGGACATGTAGTCCTTATATTTAAGAACTAACCCCTTGTAAAATGTCCAACTGGTAGGCACTGGAGACAGAAACTCTGCAACCAGATCTTTCACAAAGAAACTGCAGGTGCTTGATGTATAACAATTGCCCCAGCACCCAACATTTCAATCCAGGGAAAACCTCTAATGGGGATTTATACCATTGTGTAAATGTCTGGAAATATTTCATATTGTAATCTGAGATGGTTGGTAATCCTTGCTGAGCTCCCTGACACTGTTTAGAATTCTGAACAGGTGTTTGGTGTTCTGTATATGTTAAGTTCATTGGGGGTATCTGGTATAAGTGATACAACGTGGGCAGCACAGTGCCTCAGAGGATAGAACTCTGGCCTTTGCAGCGCTAGGTCCCAGGTTCGAATCTCGCCCAGGACACTATTGGCGTGGAGTTCGCAGGTTCTCCCTTTGTTTGGGTGGGTTTCCTCCACGTTCCAAAAATAGGCAATTAGGTTAATTGGCTTCCCCCCCATAATTGACCTTGTAATGATGAATTAGAACTATGGTAGGGACATTAGATTGTGAGCCCCTTTGAGGGACAGCTAGTGATATGACTATGGAGTTGGTGCTGCATATTATGTGGGCGCTATATAAATACTGTGTAATAATGTTAGGTGCGCTCTCTAAGTGTCCCTGAGCTGTATTAAACTCAGTACATGCTTGGTAACCCCATGTGCCCCCGTTCCCTATTTGTATGTCTACAATGTACCTTAACTCTGTCTTCTTTCTTCCATGCAAATTCTATATTTTAAATAACGTAAATTGGTTATAAATGGAGTAACGCTTACCCCACTTTGGCTCCTGCCATGTCTGACCTGGGAGAGTTGAGAAGCCATTCCCCGGAACATAGACACAGCAAGGAGCTAAAGTGTGTATAAAGGGCTCAATATTGCCTTTTCCACAGATATTGTCAACTTACCTGTCATGAGCAAATTCTAAACACCAGATAAAGTAGTGGCTATATTTTGTATTGTATAAATATCTCCTGGTTTGGGGGGGGGGGGGATCATGTTGACTACAACATAAAAGCCCAAAGATCCTGGAGTTCCACCCCCCAATATTGATTCTAGGGTTCATTGAATGCAGCAAGCCTGTATGATTAGGTGTTTGGAGTGCAATCTATCTCTGTTTGGGTGCTCATTCACCCAGAACCCTGTGTGAAGAGACTTTTATATGGAGATGTATGCTGGTTTGGGGAGACCTTAAGCTATCAACCTGTTAATCTTTCTGATAAATTGGTCTTGTGATTGGTGGCTGAATTCCCTTCAGATCTGATCAGTTTGATTAGATGCAAAATCTGCCTAGGTATACTTGCCCTTCGTTTGAATTGCTGTCCTTTAAAGTACAACTAGAAGAATGTAACAATCTCTTTGCTGTCTGTCGTTTTAGTACTTCTGAAAAGTTCTCACTCATTCTTTATCTTTCAGGTTGATCCCAAGTTCCTGAGGAATATGCGTTTTGCCAAGAAACACAACAAGAAAGGCCTGAAGAAGATGATTGCAAACAATGCAAAGAATGCGAAATAATTCTCTTTGTTTAGTATGTCATTGAATAAAAAAATCTTCGAAACAGATTGATCTGACTGATCTGATTGGGGGGTTTATTGTGGGAATGGAGGGTTTATAATCTTTGGAGGTTTTTGTATTTGTCAGTCACACAGGTAAGTATTGGCTGGAGGGTGTCACCAAGACAGGAAGTGAGGAGGAAATGCCAGTTAAAACTTTACTGCATTCCATATACTTCCCTCAATTTATAGATAAAACAAAAAGCCTAACTCCAGGCAAGCCACTAAATACAGGGTTAAGGTGCGTATACAGGAGGTGTTTCACCTGCTTGAAGGGTCTGTATGTTCACCCCTGTACACATTTGCTGCTCAGCCCTCTTGTGGACAGGAGGCATTACAGCGCCAAGGCCTCTCTTACCAGCATCTCCATTACAAGCACATAAGCCTTGTGCACTTCTGATTGGCTATTTGTACTATTTCACCTCTCTTGCTGTGCTGGGGTCTATAGAAGCCCCCAGCAACAGAATTCTAAAATTTACAGTTCCTTTGTATCTGACTTGATCATTTTTAATAAACATGACTGATTTTATTTTATATCCAAGTTTTTCAATCCTAAGGTGTGTTTATAGTACCTTCCTGCCTCTCATGTCTATCTTGGTGGCTATCATTATTCAACCAACTCCTCTGAGCTCGGCTCTCCCTGGTTTGTCTCCAGTCTCGATAGTGAAAGTAATTTTAATTCTTTCCTCGTTGCTACAAAACAGCTCACCTGAGGGTCTCCTGGTGCTGCTTCTGCCTTTCATACTTGGAACTTGGAACTGTTATGCCAAACTTCCAGAAGCTGATACCAGGCCAAACTTAAGGCCCTACACTGCCTGTAGCAAGATTTTCCCCTATTTACTCTCAGGATATGGGATTAGGGTGGGTGATGTACAACAAACTGAAAACCTAGGTTTACGTTTGATTGCTAAAATATTGTTAGCTAGCTAGAAATTACTTTTCAGAGGTGTGTATTTTGTATTGGTCCCTACATCTCTGTTGTATAATAATCTTTTTAAGTAGCCACCCCTTGTAATGTAGTACAAACAATGTATGACTATGATTATCTTTGTTCCCTATTACGTATCAAAAATGTATTTTTTCTATGTACTTTTACACCAATGCTTTATTTATTAACCTGTATACTTCCATATATACCAACCTGTGGTATTTTCTCAAAACTTGTTTTTACACCACTTAAGTCTTATATACCCCTGGGGAAGCCAATGGGTGAAATGGGGTCGGGTAACAAGGCAGTACACGGTTGACTCTTTAGTAGTTGCACATTTACCCTGGTAGTCTTCATTCCATGATGATACAACAGGATCAGGACAACGCCATTCATTCATGTATCTTTGTAAACTGTGATTTTGCATGAAGTGTGAAAGCTTTTACACACAACCTAATTTTAGCCTTGCATCCCCTTCTCTTTGCCTTCTTTTATTGATTGTACTCTTTCAGAGGTGTCAGATCCTGTCATGTTTTTTTCGAATTGTCTCATTTGTACAAACACTGCTTTTATCGTCTAGACCAGAACAGTGTACATTTTATGATGTGTGTAATACTGTCTATTCTGTAAACATAAAACATTTTAAAAGAAAATTTATATTGAAATAAAAGAAAAAGCGATAACATAATATGCAGCGTTGTACATTAAATAGGGATCGCAAATGACAGACAGATATAATGATACAGGAGGAGCACGGTAGAGCTTACAATCTAAGAGGTGGGGGAAGTATCACACAAAAGGAGGGGGAATATAGAATGGTGGTTACTACTTTGGAAAGGTGAAATTTTAAGGACCCTTCAATGTGTGGAAAGTAAGAGCAATCCTATTTGGGCAGAGGATGGGAGTTCCAGACAGTTGGGGCAGCCCCACAGAAGTCTTGGAGCTGTGTATGGGATGAGGTTATGAGTGATGAAGTCATTGGAGGAATAAAGAGAACAAGTGGGTGGGGGTGGGGGGACTAGGATTGGTTATTTGAATTTAGCCCTGTGGTGCAATAAAAGCCAGGGTAGAGATTTGCAAAGAGGTAGCAGATATAGAGTCTGCTTAGGCTTAAGCTTTTATTATATTTTGGAGAAACGCCTACTATCCCCATCCCCATACATTTTACATAACAATCAGTCCAGTTCAGTACAATCTTATTTATATTAAAAAAAACAATAGGAAAAGTTTGGGGTCACTGGCGGTGACCACTTGCCTGGGGTGTGGAGGGTTGGAGCAGGTCCCTCGTTGCATCTCCTTAACAAACTAATTTGTGAATTTGAAGATAAATAAATCCGTACAGAAAGTCAGCATCAATGTTTTCCATGTAAGAGCACAATGTACAAATATTGATCTCTGTCCCTCGGAACTCTCCAACACAAACCATGGAAAACACGTGATTGGCTGCTTAGAGTAACCGCTTGCAAAATTCTGTTTTTTGGGGGTTTGTTTCCCTTGAGGTTATCCATTAATCTGGACGCTGGTTGTCCATTAATGTGCTCAGACGAGTGATGTTTTACTTGTAAGAAATGGCTCTGATCAAGTGGATTAATTTATTTGTCGTCCTTGTCTGTGGAATCTGTCCAAGCTATGGCGCTCAGGTAAGTGGCCAAAGTTCTTGGAATGGTTGGAACTTCTCAGATTACTATATATATTGTGTGCCTCCCTCCTGGAGGATTCTACCCTATTTCCAGATTCAGTGATCACTGACACAAGACAAGAAATGAGGGCAAAAATACAAAGTTCCATTGTCACAAGAACTGGATGTTGGGTAAAACTATTCCGAAGGAGGCAACTGTGCCAATGATGTATCAAAGTGGAGCTTTTCATTTTCTGTTACATCTGTAACATCAATATTTGTACCAGAGTAGCTGACACTCTGTTATCCTCCATAGTCACACACTATGATAATACATTTATATAGTTCTGACATGTACCGCAGTGTTGTACAGAGAACACTGAGCCAGTCCCATTAGTCTCTTTACAGAAGAGCTAACACTCTATTGCCCCCCGCCCCATAGTCACACACTGTTATCTTACATTTAAAAATCTCTGACATATACCACAGTGCGGTACAGAGAAACCAGAGGCATTCACATCAGTCCCCCAACAGTTACACACTAATATGCCTTTTTATAGCTCTGACATATACCACAGTGCTGTACAGAGAACGCTGAGCAAAACCTATTATTTTAAATGCCCAAAGGAACCCCACACAGCGCTCCACTCTCCAGCCTTCCAGTGAAGAGGTAGTTGTGATCATGTATAGCAGGGGACTTAGTGGGCATCCCTGCCGCACCCCTGAGCTCACTTCAAATGATTTAGCAATGCAACTATTCACAAGTTGAAAGTTTTTAGCCCCCTCATAGAGAACTTTGAGCCAGTCAATAAATTTAGATTGTAAGCTGTATCTGCCAAGCAGCAACCAAAGATATTCATGATTGACCCGATCAAAAGCTTTCATCTGGTCCAATTACAGCAAATATTAGAATGTAAGCTCTTCTGGTGCGAAGTTTTGAGATTTTCATACATTAATGTTTGGATTCTTCACAAAACTCCGTTCTATCCACAGGTGGAATCCACAATGGACATCTACAGAATGGACCTCAACTGCAAAGTCACATCGCGTTTTGCTCGTACTCTGATCACCACAGAAATCCGGAACACAGAAGACTCCTCGCAGGAAGCAATCTTTGAAGTGGAGCTTCCCAAAACCGCATTTATCACCAATTTCAGCATGTGAGATTTATTCTTATTGTATTGTACAACAATTTATACAATGCATGTTGGTCTAAGGTTTCACATGAGATAACAATGTAAAAAGTAGTGTAGATCAATGTCTCCACTCCAAACTGGTACACAGGGTTTTTGCTTTTTTGCCAACCCTAAAATTAGTGCATGGATAAAAGAAGCAGAAGTACAGAAAGGGGGCTTTTAGTGGCAAAGTGTATTTATTTACTAGTGTATTTAACAAACAGTAGTACAACTAAATACCAGTGGTTATATAAACAAAATTTGACTAAACAAGCAGGTTTAGGCGCATTGATTTCATCCCCAACGCGTTTCACTGTTTGGCTTCTTCAGGAGAAGTAAAGCTTTACATGCAATAATAGATGGTTGGTCCCATTTTTTGGCAATGCACACTGACGAGAAGATTGCATGTTATCCAAATTCAGTGCTTGGAAGTATCCATGTAAAGCTCTCTTCTGCCTGCAGCAGACTGAAGGCATTCTTGCAGCCTGGACTAAGCCACTGACTGGAGCTCAAGGAGTCTTTTCTTGCATACTTGTAAAGTTTCTGACCCGATTTATACTCAGTTTAGCGTGACATTAGTTATCATATGGAATGACATTCTTAGGGGTCCTGGCTGATTGACAGTATACATATTTTGCAGTGTACCCATTGGCTAATGGTTTCAATGGTTTCAAATAAAAATGTTTGAAATGTTTCTTTTATATTGCAGGACAATAGATGGAGTGACAACAGTCGGCATGGTGCAAAAGAAGGAGGAAGCTGATCAGATGTACAGTCGAGCTGTGTCCAGGGGTGAGAGTGCCGGGCTTGTACAGTAGGTGTCATATCTTTCTATTAGTAGATTATTAGTAATTTTGCTATCACTCCCTGCACTGATCAGCCACATCCATAATCCCTCCTCCTCCAGCCTAATATTGTGCAGGTACTCCTTGTTACCCATCCAGGCATGGACTCCACAAGACCTCTGAAGGTGTCCTGTGGTATGCCGAACCAAGACATTAGCAGCAGATCTTTTAAATCACACTGCTTCCACCAGACCCTTCTTCCCATTATGCACCCTGCTGCCTCCTTCAGCCTGCCTTCCTGCCATAATATACCCTGTTGCCTCCACCAATCTGCTTTCTTCCCATAATGCACCCTACTGCCACCCCAACCTGCCTTCTTCCCATAATGCACCTTGCTGCCTCCTCCAGCCTGCCTTCTTTCCATAATGCACCTTGCTGCCTCCCCCAGCCTGCCTTCCTGCACCTTGCTGCCTCCCCCAGCCTGCCTTCTTCCCATAATGCCTCTTGCTGCCTCCCCCAGCCTGCCTTCTTCCCATAATGCACCTTGCTGCCTCTCCCAGCCTGCCTTCTTCCCATAATGCACCCTGTCACTGGTTCTCTAGTTGACCTTCCTTGGCCACTTTGGGTAAGTCTGCCCCTGAGCCACCACGGCATACCTGGAACTCCCCACAAGCCCGGATGCTTTGGAGGTGCTCTGACCCATCATTCAACCATCACAATTTGACCCTTGTCAGAGTCGCTCAGATCCGAACACATTTCCATTTTTCAGGTCTTCTATTGAAGTCGTTTTTCTCATTTCGGGCATTTGTACATCAATAGGTAACATTTACTAAACTGGACATTTATTGAATGATACATATTACACATGAAACACAAACTGGAGAGTGTTGGCTTCCATTGTATAATATGATGTGTGGAAAATTTAGATCCATGGGAAGGACAATGGAAAACTTTAAAGTCTCGGTAAATGTCGGTGCTCGGGCCACAGCCATATTCAAACTGACCTATGAGGAGCTACTGAAGCGGCATCTTGGGAATTATGAACTGCGGATCAAAGTTCGACCCAGGCAACTGGTAGAAAACTTCCAGGTAAGATGATTTCATTTGTAGAGTTGTGAGGTGTAAGCCTGCATGAGGAGACTATTTCTAATGCATTGACAAGATTAAAGCTGAATTCTGGGATCAGAAAATATAATTTATTTACAGGAGCTATGTGTTACTGGAATCTTGGTGTGCTTTGTGTGTTTCTTGCAGATCTCTGCAGAAAACCATTGTGACACTTTGCCTCTGTGCAGGAGTTTTCTGTAATACAGACCGGTCACTGCTGCTCTTTCTTCTTGTGCAGGGTGACGGGTCTTGTCTCCGCCTCCTCCTGTAGTTTCCTGCAGGCAGCCTGTAGTAGGTGGAGCTGATAGGCCCCTCCCACAACTCTGCTCTCTGCTCAGGTACAGTGATGATGTCACAACTACTTTTAGATGGTAAAATTTGCATTCATAAATTTTTTTTCTGCAAAAGGGTCTTTAGGTACATTGGAAAGTAGCATTGTTCTGGGCAGGGGCAACTGTAACCAGGCTTGAATCGTATACAAATTGTTTGACAGATAAACGTGGAGATCACTGAGCCTCAGGAAATCAGCTTTGTGGATGCTTATGGAACCTTTCTCACAAATGAGCTCACAGATGTGGTTTCAAAAATTCATACAGGAAATAAGGCAAGTCCTCCATGGTCCTCCAAGGTCCTTGGTGGTTCTCCATCGTTTTATATGTACCTCTGTTTTCTTCCATTGTCCTCCATTGTCCTTGGTACACCTCCATTGTCTTCTTTGGTCCTTGGTTGTCCTCCAATGTCCTCCGTTATCCTCTGTTGCCCTCCATGGTCCTCTGTTGTCCCCCATGGTCCTACATTGTCGTTCGTAGTCCTCTGTTGTCCTCCGTTGTCCCCCAATGGCCTCATTCCCGTATTGTATTATCCACAATGTAATTTAATTTATTCGACAATCATTGTATTCTTTTCAGGCACATATCACTTTCAAACCCACCATGGACCAACAACGTATATGTTCTGTCTGCGCTGAAACACTTCTAGATGGTGACTTTATAGTAAAATATGATGTGAAGAGGGAAACATCTGCTGGGAACATCCAGGTCAGTTTTCAGTGAAACCTTTGTTTATGGTGTTACAGATGTTCCAGGCTGCTGATTTGGAAAAAAAATGTAATTTGCTCTAACCAGAATCATGCGATGAATGATGGGAGTTTGCTGATGTCACGTGATCATCAAGAACCAATGTAATAAAAGTTAGGCAAGTGCTGATGATCATTAGGAACCAATGCAGACAAAGTTAGGAGTGTGCTGAAGCCATGTGATCATTTAGAGCACATGTAATGAAAGCTGGGTGTGTACTGATGTCACATGATCATTTTATGCCAATCTAGTAAAATCTAAGAATGTGCTGTTGTCATGTGATCATTTTGAGAAAATGCAGAGCAAGCTAGTTCCATAGATATCATGTGACCAATCTGGGACATTTTAGTAAATGCTAGAGATATGTTGGAGTTACTTGATCTTGCAGAACCAATGGAGAGAAAAGCAGCCATTGTGACATCATATGGTTATCCAAGTCAATGTCATGTCATGTGATTGCTCCTATACTCAACATTGGCAGTGTGATGATGTCACGTGATTAGAGAGAGCCAATGCAGGGGAAGCTGGCTGTGTGATGATACCATGTGAACAATCAGCAGCAACTAAATGAAAGCTGCTATTATGATGATGTCATGTGAGCCTGTATGGGAATGCTGATAGATTGCCATGTGATTATTCAGAGCCAATCCTGTAAAAGCTGATATTGTAGGGATGTCATGTGATCAGTCAGAGCCAATGCAATGAAAAGTGGAAGTATCATGACCTCTCATAGGTGATACAATATATTATTGTCATCTCATTACCATTCAGGAATATATATTTATGTCTCACAGATCGTCAATGGATACTTTGTGCATTACTTTGCTCCCAGCAGTCTCACCAAGCTGCCCAAAAACGTGGTGTTTGTTATTGACTGCAGCGGATCGATGAGGGGGCGGAAAATACAGCAGGTAACACCAACCATTTACTACATTCATATAACATGTTGTAGCAATCGGGGGGCAATAATTATATTGTGATCATATTATGATTATTCAGAGTTCAGTCATCCAGGTTGTCTCTGGAGATGTGTAAGCTGTCTCTTTACATTCTGTAGAGCTGTTGTTGGGCTCTGATTGGCTGCCAATGGAATACAGCAAATCAGGATATCCATTACAAGAAAACCACTGCCAATGACTTAGCTCCATGTTCAGACTTTATTTCCCCTTTTTTTAGACATTTGAAGCCTTTACAAAAATCCTGGAGGACCTCCCAGAAGAAGACCATGTTGGCATTTTAAAATTTAATGAAGAAGTTTCGGAATGGAAGAAGAGTCTTGTGAAAGCCGACCCTGACAATATCTTAAGCGCCAAAGAATTTGTTGCAAAGATCACTGCGAGAGGAGGTACAGTATGGAGGATTTGTGTATGCAGGGGTCTGACCCTGTGGCTTCCTTATCTGGAAGTATACATTGTCTTGGTCTTGGTGGGATTGTCATCTCATGGGTTCATCTTGGTTTTCTTTCAGGCACAAATATAAAGTCAGCTTTGTTAGCGGCCGCCAAAATGCTGAAAAATGACAGAAGGAACAAAGTGTTACCCGAAATCAGCGCCTCAATCATCATCTTCCTGTCTGACGGAGACCCTACATCTGGTAAATAAATGTGAAATATGGCACTGCTCTTGTGGCTTCATGGTTAAGTGCATTTAAATCCTGAGAATAGAAATGCAATTGATTAAGTTACTAAAAGAGGTCCTCAGGAACACAAAAAATCTAACTCAGATAAAATCCAGTAAGATCCGTCAAGAAATGTAACTGGATTTGGAAATTCTGGGTCTGATTGTGTATTATAACTGTGACAGGTTTGACGTTCCTCAGGGGCGGACATTAGGAGAAGCAAAGTGTGCTGCTACATGCCCTCACCAATCCTCAGCCAACAGGGTCTTCAAGTCTGTTTAGTAGCAGCTCAGCTAGTCTGACCGATGGATGATGACAGCTGTCATTATCCGTTGGCCTTCTATAGCTGTCAATGACAGGTTGGATAAGAGCTTGGATTACTTAGCTCCAATCCGGTTAAAAAATGGGATTTCACTGATATGATTATTTTCTGACAATCTAGTGAGGTCTAATAATGTGCTGATGTCATGTGATCATTCAAAGCCAATGTAGTAATGTAGCTGGGTCTGTGTGTGAATGTCATGTGATCTTTCAGAGCCAATGTAATGAAAGCTGGGTGTTTGTGGATGTCATGTGATCATTCAAAGCCAATGTAGTGAAAGATGGGAGTGTACTGATGCCATGTGATAGTTTTGAACCAATGTAGGGCAAGGTAAAATTCTGTAGATGTCATATGACCATGTCATGTGTCTGAATAGCTCTAATCCGAGTCAGAATAAACTCTGAACTTTCTGACCACTCCGCTTCCCTCTCCATAGATTTTTTATCTAATTCAACCAGAAAATCACTTCCTATACTAGGGTGACAACACTCACCACAGTGTAGCCTCCCTAGGATAGGACCATAGTACACCTTCTCCTCATGTCAATACAATGGGGAAGATGTTACGCTGTTCAAAGAGGTAACTTAACAATACAGAGTACGATTCATTGCATTTCTAACAGGATATAGAGGTACCTGGTGATTCCTATTTCACAGTCCACCACTTTCTGAGTCCAACTTCTTTACACTACCCTTCTCCCTGTGCTTCTTTCAAATGGGGAGGCAAGCACTGATGTGGACAGGTGGGAACTTGGCTTCTATATCAGTTAGTGGGTAGCAGGTGAGGAAACGTCTAGGTCCCCATTGTTAGAAGCCATTGTTATATACATTATTGAAAGTGGCAGGTCCACAGGAGGTAAAAATAAAGATCTCCTTTCCTTTAAATGCAGCCTAAAGATTCTGCTCCAGTATAAATGTTAATGAAATGTCTGCTCAACAATAAGCTCATTCCTAACCAGGGATACAAAGTAACAGGGGATGATGCAGAGGCCAACCAATAGCAGACCAGCATGTGCCAGACATAAAACAAAGTAACACCAGCAGGGGGAGCACACAAGGTGATGTAGAGGTCAGCCAATAGCAAAGCATGATTTGCCAGACTTGATACAATGTAACAGAAGCTTAGGGGAAGAAGGGGTCTGGCACATTTTAGGATTCCACCACAGACAGAAGATCATTCAGACAATGGGGTGTCAGTAAGGAGCTATGCTCTCTCAGGTTACAATCCAGCAGATATTTTGCTTTTTTTTCAGTAAAATAAACAAATATTTAACTTATTGAGGATTATCCAGATAATTCATTATTACATTTCTTTATTACATTTCTTTTCTTTGTAACATTTAAATATTTTATTATTTTATTTCTTGACACCTCCCAGGAGTCACAAATCTGGACACAATCATGAAAAATGTGAGGAGCTCTATGGAGGGGGCAGCCACACTCTACAGTCTGGGATTCGGCTCCGATGTGGATTACTGCTTTTTGGAGAAGATGTCATTGGAGAATGGAGGCCTTGCAAGGCGGATCTACGAGGACTCTGACTCCGCCCTACAGCTGCAGGTACATGTAAATGTTATATATTCAAACATAGCATACATAGGGGCTCCTGTGTACCCTCTGACATGCTGACAAACTTGTGTTCCCCATAGCAGGTAATAATATGAAGCTTTATCATTAAACTCCAGTTTGTCTGATTCCTTTGAACTTATTGTATATATTGCAAATGTTATAGAAATATTATTACAATTCGGTTCTATATACCTGAGTGCCATCCTTGGTTTTTTCCTTTGCTTGCTGGTTCATATTGTGATTACTGCAAATAGGAGTAACACTGAACACATATATGAAATACATCCAAATAATTTTGAAATAATTTAAACTGTAAAGAAATGAAAAAGTCCCACATCCAATTTAGAATATTTCTTATCTTTTGCAGAATTTCTACAAGGAGGTGGCGTTCCCGGTCCTCCTGGATGTAAGCGTACAATATCTCGACCTCCAAGTCAATGTTTTGACCCAGAACAGCTTCAATCACTTCTATCAGGGTTCTGAGCTGGTTGTGGCTGGACACATTGACAATAATGACATTGATATCCTAACTGCGCAAGTGACAGCTCAGGGTGTAAGTAGAGCAGACGGTCAGCGCTGCCTTTTACCTTTTGTTTACTGTTTCTGATAATCTTAATTTATTTAGATAATGGCAGGGGTAATATTTTTTATTTGGCTTTGTATTTTTTTCACTTTACTTTCAAAGTAATCCTATTAAATATTTTTTGTAGTAGAGATGAAAGAATATCTGAAAGTCCAATTAGTTGCAATACAAACCACTGAAATCCTATCTGGGCTCTAAAAAAATGTGAGCATTATGGATTGGGCAGCTCTGTGCACCCTGGCCAGATAATGAGGCCAAACAACACCTAGTTTTGTCTTTTAGTGGTTCTGTAAACATAAATCCCTGCCAAAATGCGTCAGCATATTGCTTCTCAGAGACGTCTTGGAATATCCCAAGAAATATTTTCTCATAAAAAGAAACACAGAAAGAGCCACTCCACCAGGCAACTCATCAAAATCTGTGTCAAGCCAAGGTCACAGGTAGAAAACCAGCCCACTAGGCTTCATTTTTTGATTCAGCCCATGAGGATCCTTTTGGAGATTGACACCACCAGTATTACCTTGGAGAGTCAATCTACCAGGTTCCATTTGAAGAGCCAGCCCACAAGGTCACAGTTGGAAATCCAGCCCACTATGCTCCACTCCTCTCCACTTCATCCAGAACTAGGATGTATTTTAGACTCAGCACTCCAGGACCCTTTGGAGGTTGGGACCATCAGGATTTACTTGAAGAGTCCACCACCAGGTTCCCTGTAGACAACCAGCCCAGTCTAAAATTATTTTTGGAGATCCAGTCCACCAGGCTCCATTTAAAGAGCCAGTTCCAAGGTCTATCTGGAGATATAGCTCACCGGGTTTCATTTGGAGAACCAGCCAGCCAAGCTTCATTTGGAGAACCAGCCCAGGAGACTTCCTTTGCAGATCCAACTCACCAGGCACCATTTTTAAGAGCCAGCTCACAAGGTCACAGATGGAAATTCAGTCCATCAGGCTGCACTTTCTATATTCAGCCTACCTAGATCCACTTGGAGATTTAGCCACTCAGGCTTCATTTGGAGAACCAGCCCACCAGGTTCCATGTTGAAAACCAGCCCAGAAGGATTCCTTTGGAAATCCATCCCACCGGGCTCCATTTTTTAGATTTAGACTTTCTGGAGACATTTGGAGATTGAGCCCACCAGGTTTTACTTGGAGAGTTAGCCCACTAGGTTCCATTTGATGAACCAGTCCAGGGGGATTCATTTGGAGATCAAGCCTACCAGGCTTCACTTGTAAAATACATCTTAGTTTTTAGACACCTTGTTTTTTATGTATGTCAGTAAAAAGATGAATTGTTTTTTTTGTTTTTTTTTTTGTCCAGGCAGTAGAGGAGTTCTCCATGAGGGTAGAAACCAACATAAAGGAAGCTGATGATTATACCAAAGAACAGTGCTATGCCTTTGGGGATTTTACTGAGAGACTGTGGGCTTACCTGACCATCGAACAACTGCTAACCAAACAGTAAGTTATCATTGTACAACAGGATAATCCTCACCTAAGTTATGGACCTTCTTCTATTTCTCCTCAGAATACAAGCAGAGGGAGAAGCTAAGAAAAACATAACAGAGGAAGCACTACAACTGTGTCTGAAATATGGATTTGTGACTCCGCTCACCTCCATGGTTATCACCACCACCAAGGAAAACGATGAGGGTACAATTGTGGCCAATAAACCAAATGAAGACAGTGAGTTTTCTTTATTAATTTTGGACAGGGTGAGGACAGGTTAGAATCTTGGTCAAGTTTTTATTGTTGCCTGTGGCCTTGATCAGTAAATATCTATATGTCTTCTGTCAATACAAGAGGAATTTAAGAGGGGATCCAAGTATCGGGGACACAGCTTGGGAAATGCTCTAACTTTACTTACATCACATAGATAGCAAGCTCAGCAGATTTTTTAGGGTTGTTTCCTTGCAATTTTGCTTTTTACCTCCTTTGACTTTGCAAATCCTCCCCACAATCCTTGTATATGATGCCCCCCTCCAGTGGTACCATATTGCCTCCATTGTATAGACAATGAGCTCCCAGGCCTTTCAAATTGTGATGGTATCCTTTGCCATCTTGCTTTTTTTATCACAACATATTTGATATCATCTCATTAGTTAAAGAACCCAAACTCAGAAAGTTCCCCTTCTGCTCAATATTATTCCACAGAGAGAGATAGATTATATGGCATATGAGCTTGTTGAACATCTTGTTTCCATAACCATTATCATGAAGGCTTCCCTATGACACCGAAAAGTTTGGTGGTCGTCTCATTCCAAAACCATGGCCATTAATATGACGTTACCCCCACCCCACCATAGACCATAATATGCAAATTACAATTTGAATGGCTATAACATCCTCCAATCTTCTGGCAAAGCTTTTGACAAGATTTTGGAGGGTGTCTGTAGAATTTTGCCCCAATTGGTGAGGTCAGGTGCTGATGTTGGACGAGAAGACCTGGCACATGATTACCAATTTATCCCAAAGGTGTTCAGTAGGGTTGACATCTCTGTGCAGGACACTTGAGTTCCTACAAACCAAACTGGTGACCCCATGTCTGTGGGGAGCTGGCTTTGTACCCCAGGGGACAGTCATGGGGGGACAGAAAAGGGTCTTCACCATAGATGTCTGCAATGTCTTTGTATGATGGAGAATCACCAGATCATACATCAGGGACACCTGAACCCCATCATTACAGAGAAAAACATATGTTTTTCCAGATAGATTCTGTGTTGACTTAATAATTTGAAATTAATTAAATAAATTAAATTTAATTGAACAATTGTTTTTTCAGACTCTGCTTCTACTGTCTCTCAGATAAATAGAGGTAAGTTTGCATCTTTTATGGTTCAGAAATAAGGACATATTGGTGTTATATGTGTGAAGAAAGATCACAGTTTTGCGGCAGAGATACAATCAATGAATAAATTAACATTGATCATTGAGATCTCTGAGTGAAGCGATGTGAAAAAGAATTCAGTTTACTGTGAATGTACAGAACCCCAACTAAAACCGAGGCTTTTTATATCTTAAAACGGGATCAAAGGGGGGAACTTCAAGGGAAAAAATATAAAAAAACAGAAATAGTTACAATGTATATTGTTATCATATTACATTTAATATTTGCATTGTGTGAATGTGATCTGATTTTCTCTTCTCTTTCTCTTCAAGTATCGGGAAGAAGACCAGGTATGTTGTCACAATAATCAGATGGGGATGTTGTATTGGCATGGGGAGATTTTAGCTGAAACACCTGACGGTTTTCATCCAAATAATTCTGTAATAATAATTATTAAAAAATAATAAAAATAAATAAATAGTTCTGTGTTAATAATAATAATAATAAATATTATAAATTAAAAATTCTGTGTTAACAATAATAAATAAAAAAATAAAATAAACATTTCTTGTTTATTTGCATGTGATTGATTTATTCTTTGCAATGGGAATTTTTACCACATTCACTAAGCTAAGTGAAAAGTAATTTGCAGAGTGATAATTCTAATGGTGAATGGCAATTTGCTATTTATTTTTTATGTTTATGTTTCTTGCTCCCTGTAACCAATCTTTTTGTTTTCTTTTCAGTTCCACGATCACGCTCAGCATGTAAGTCTCCTCCATTCTTGACCTCTTTGGGATTGTTTTACTAAAGCAACATTTTTTTATTTTTTACTTTTACTCATCACATCAACCATCCAATCATGTGAAAGGGAAATTCATGTGTTTTTTTTTTCAAATATGTTGCAAGTGATTGGCTGTTCAAGGTGACAGGTTCAGGAATTACATGTCATCATTTCAGCTTTGACATATACCACGGCGCTGTACAGCGAACACTGAGCCTGTCCCATCAGTCTCTCTACAGAGGAGCTGACACTGTAATGTCCCCCCACAGTCACACACTATTATTATACTTTTTTATAGCTCTAACCATTACCACAGTGCTGTAAAGAGAACCCTGAGCCAGTCCCATCAGTCTCTGTAAAGAGGAGCTGACACTCTAATGTCCCCCCACAATCACACACCATTTATTTAGCTTTATTATGATTGGTAGTGGTAATATTTTTATCTGCAACATATTCTGTAGCCTAGTACAGATGTAGATATTAAAGAGCTGTTTTTTCTGTTTCAGTTTTGTACAGAAAGAGACCCAACTTACACATGAAAGGTAACATACATTGTGTCTGGCACTGCGGTGATTTGATGAGTGCCAGGCGGTACATTCACACAATATAGATATGACATATTAATTTCAATATGATTCATTCCTTTAAATAACGGGTGTCTGTTGTCCATGCAGTGTACCACTATGCCCGCACATCGAATATTGACACACCCAGCCATTCTATCCAGGATTGGCATCAACCTCAGCAGGAGGCAGGTAAATCATTTCTCCACTTCTGCTATTCTGCAAAGCATTTGTGGAGTTGACCTCCAGACAAATATAATAAACTCACATGAATGCAACATTATAATTATCATTTTCATGTAAGAAATATAAATACCTCACATCAACCATATGCAGTCTCTGTATAGCTGAGCTCAGACTGTGGGAGGGAAAAGCAGCACATTGAGCCAATCAGTCTAGGAGAATGAAATAACAGAATGACATAAAGGTAAATCTTCTGCTTCTCCTTCACTGTCCAGGCTCAGATAGATTTACTGAGGAAACATAAGATGTTACCATAGAAAAGTCAATTATCCTCTTGTAGGGGATAGTTCACTTAGTTTAGTAATCACACAGTAAATAATTCACATAGTAATCAATGACCAAACCCATGAAAGTAAATGTAAAATAACCAGGATTTTTCTTAGCACATGATTGGAGGGTTGAGGTCAGCAGAGCTTCATCTCATATGCTAAGCTGAGTGAAATATCCCATGTGATCGCTCCCTGTGCTATGTAAACAGTCTGCAGGTCTTTAAGGTGCGTACACACTTCCAATTTTTATCGCTCCAATCGAACGAGGAACGATCGATTGGGCAAAAAATCGTTCGTAAAAAAGTAACCAACGACGCCGACGAACGAGGAAACTCGTTGGAAACGAACGACCAGACCGGCGGATCGGATTGGACGACGATCGTTGAACATCGTTCGTGTGTACGGTCGTTCGTTGATCGTCCATGTTCAGAGCATGCGTAATGAACGAACGTTCGTTCACTTTCCTGTCGTGCACATAGTTCCTCTATCGCTTAAACAATCGTATCTATTGTGTGTACAATATCTACGAACGATCGTGTCGTTATCTCTATGTGCAGGATCGGTGCTATACGATCGTTCGTAGATATCGTGCAGGATCGTTCGTCGTTCGTTTTCCAACGATAATAATTGGAAGTGTGTACGTAGCTTAAGTCATTGATTGCTGATAAGTTTGGGGGGCAGGGAGGGGATCTGCAGGGGAGCTGATAAGCTAAAATACCAATCTGTGAAAATCTGAACCTGCTGATTGGATTTTTTTATTTGGTTGTGCTGATTAATATTGGCTGCTTGGGGAACTAAAACTTTAGTTTTTTCTTTAGATTTTAGTAAAATCATCCTAGACCAGCTTCCTGTAGAGAAATCAAAGAACTCCAAGGGGAACAGCCCAGATACTGGTAACTATAGACATTGGTCACTGAGGGCCCATATGGGGCCACATACATTCCGCTGCCAATCATTAACCTGCAGTGTGTCACATCAATTCGCACCACGGACCAATTATCAGGCGTGCACACTGTGCTACAACACGTCAGCACCACTGATTATACACCAATACCACCATTTATTTCCTCGTTTATCAAAATAATCAGCTGAGAAGATCAGCAAGATCACTACATGCATTGCTAAGATGAGTAATCAGCCCGATTATTGGGTAATGATAACCAGGTATTTGTTTGTGAAAGTGGAGAATGCCATAGGCGTCAACAGGGATCAGTAGGGTTTGTTTCAATCCTGATTGACACTTTTTTATTTTGGATGTAGTACCCATAAGTAGCCACTAGAGGCCATTAGCACGACATTTTTGGATGCAATGTAAGTCTATGGGGTGCTAGTTGCAACTCTAAAATTGGCAATGAAGTTGGTTATATTAGGGGTGGGTAATTTGTTCAAGTTAATAGAGTTCCTAATCATCAACATAGGGGTAATTAAACTGTAGCCAGTATTCATATAAAAAAAAAATGATTGCTTTTCTAAATGCAGTATTATGAAAGTGGTAATTGGAAGAAAAATGGAAGAAAAGAATGGCGATCTGACTGCTACTTTCCAAAAGTTGACCACTGCGATGCAAAAGAAAAAATTAAAATTTTTACTTTAAAAAGCATCCTTTTAAAAAGGTTTCTATTTCTATCTGGCTGCCAATATCAGCCTGGAGGCTCCGCTGCATCCTGACAAGAAAGTAAACATTTTTTTAAATTAAATAAATCCAAATGCAGACATGAAGCAAACTACATTGAATAACTGCAATATAACTGCAAATAAAAATAGTAGTTAAATATTTATATTTCCTTTGTCTGTAATATGCAGCTGAATTGCGCTGAGGTTTGTAAGGTGCTACATGCAGTGTTTGAGGTCAAATGGTTGCAATGCTTATCAAGTTCAGCAGGTGACCCACAATCCATTACCACATAAGATCAGCTTACTACAGCATTCAGCAAATGATCATAAATGTCCAAATCTCCTCTTACAGAATACCTAAACTACATATCGCATTTCACAAGGGATGCATTGCAGCCGGCCTGGTATATCTGTGTGTGAGTGGATGGGTGTGCGGGACACAGAAAGTGATTATTATTTCATTATATCACTTTATAGGAAATTCTACCTCTGTCGCATTAATAACGCTGCCATTTCTTACTAACAAAATTCTGCTTGGAATTGATGAGAAGCCAGACACTTGGATCAACCTGCTGCACAGCCCCGACCATGGTGAGAAAAAAGAAATGATTTTATTCATCATTATTCATGTACACTGAATTTACACATTTATACAGCCCTGACATATACCGCAGTGCTGTACAGAGAATACTGGGCTAGTCCCATCAGTCTCTGTACAGAGGAGCTAACACTCTAATGACCCCCCTACAGTCACACACTATTATTATACATTTATATAGCTCCAAAATATACCACAGTGCTGTACAGAGAACACTGTGCCAGTCCTATCAGCCTCTGTACAGAGGAGCTGACACTCTAATGTACCCCCCCACACTTTATTGTACTATTCAATTATTGAGCTCTGACATATTCTGTAGCGTTGTACAGAGAATACTGAGCCACAGCTTACACTCACTGCTCTGTATTTTATTTGGGGTTCTATAAATTAATTTGGGGATTATTTTCCCCTAAGACGTAACACTGAACGGCAGACTCACGGCTGATGGGAGCGGTTTTGCTGCGTTGGGATTTGTGAACAGGAAGAAGATGATATCGGTGGAAATAAATGTTGATATTATCACAGTGATGAACGGACAGAACACGGAGAGCTTCAACTGGGCGTCAACGCTGCAAGGAGTGCGGTAATTGTCCTGCATGATGACACCTTCTGAGGGGTGAATTCTCATTGGTTTAGCGGCTCCATGCTTCCAGTAGCAGAGGATTATAGGAGTGATAGCGTGACCTGCTAATAATGATGGGCTGGATGCTTTAAGGATGGTGAGCTGCACCAAAAAGAGAACCTGTCACATTTCCACCAGGTTACCTATGCAGATCAGGGAAGTGAGAAAAGAATGAGCTCCCCATTTTATTTCCCTGACCCATACCTCAGCTCTGATGGAGACTATTGTCAACCAGTCCCCATCTTTTCTGTACCAGAACCACCACCTCTGCCACATCATTTTTCTGAGGTTTGAATTTTATCCTGCAGTGGTTTTTACTTGAAAACTACCAATCATCGTTTCTACTTTTTCTATTTGCTTGGAATAAATTTCAAGTTTTTGGAAAGTTTAACTTTAGTTGAAATCCGGGTAATAAGGTAGACAACAAGCAGACATGACAAGAATCACCGATTCAACCAACAACCAATAGGAATACTGCCTAATGTGCACCTTAACAATAGGCTCCTCTTTGGGTTTAACTTGAATAGGTTTTTTGAATTTTAAGGTCATTTGGTGAACCAAGAAAAATGGATTTGGGCACCTTTAACACTGTTCATTTGAAGTTTATGTCCAGCCAACAGCTTTATGGGAAGAATTGGAACATAGGTGGAAAATATACCACCATGTTTGGCTACCAGGCCAGTAGGGTGCATACAAAACTCTATAAAACTCTATAAAAGGTCACTATAATGGGGGGGGGGGGTTCTTTTAAAATGTTTCTATGCAGCCCAAAGATTCCTAGTTGGTGGCAAATGCAGACGTTTTTCATAATCCTTTAATTTCTTCCTCTTCAGATTGGTGAAGAAAGAAGGACGCAAGTTAATTCTGTCCCTGGATAACAAATTCCGGGTCATCGTCATCCTGAAGAAGAATCCTAACTGTCTGAAACTACACGTGGAGAATAAGAAGCCAGACTCGGAGTTCTCCACGGGATTAATAGGTACAGCCAGAACCTCCAACAGGAACTTCACCTCCTCGTCACAGATCCTTTACTTTTCCTGTGTTCTCCTTCAGGTCACATGACGGTGGAAGATAACATCCTCATAGAGAGCGATCAGATCACCGTCCTAGGCGAGACCTATCCAGCCGAACGGTGAGAATCTGATTTGATGAAACGGCTGTAAATGTTTATCCAAATACTCAAAATAATTATAATGCATCCAAACACAATATAAGATACAGAGAAGTACCCCTGGGGTGCAGGAGTAGAGAAGCAGTACTGTGCAGAGTACATACAAACAGAATAGGAACAGATACTGAGAATTACACCTGGGGTACAGGACCAGAGAAGTGGTACTGTGAAGAATCCAGAATGGGGTTTAAGTAAGACAAGTGGCAATTGGGTAGCAGAGTCCTTGTTTTAAAAGGAAATTTAAGGAAAGATTCGAACACTTTCATATGAATTGACAGAGGGAATTATGTATAAATACAGCCCTATATAAGAGTTTCTGGACAGCTTGGCCTGCAACAGAAAATGGAAAAATAACAAATCTCTTGGCAGGATCAACAGGTAATAAAGCCATACTACAGGAAAAACAAAGACTGGTGGGTACATTTTTATTTTAAGTCTCCCTGGTGGTCAGGCTGTTCATTGTCTACCAAAGACATCACTATCGGCTTTGAGTGGGGTGACCCTTTAATGATTTATAATGCATTCAGTTCTTTAACCATAGCTGGATGGAGTCTAATTCTCCTAAAAATCTTCTTTTCCAGTTCCCTGGTTTGTAATTTCACTTTGTATGGGGTGAAGCAGCAAGGATCGTGTACAAAGGTGACCATGAAATCATACAGCACATTCGCAGGGATCAGTCACGTCGTCCCCGGTGCCTTTGATGCTCCACCTGACCCCTAAAAATAGCAAATAAATTAGATTCTGGAAAATTTGCTGCATGAAGAATTGCTGTCTGTTACCAGCAACGATTGTCAACAGTGTTCACGTATTGCTTATTAGACTTTTCATGAATTAAATATGAGAAATTAACAATAAATGGTGTAAAATGAGTTTTTATTGAGAGTTTGAGGATTCTGTAGATATAAGATAATAAATGATCTACAGATGTCAGCAACTGAACAGCTCAGGGATCCATCCTGCCCATTCATGCACAACATGAATAAGCATAGATGTCATGCCAACCCATACGTGCATGTCTATGGAAGCATCTCCTGCTATGTAAAAGGGGGATTGTACAGTTAGATGTGTCAGTGTGTCACATGTCAGTTACTTGTGTGATGTGCTCAATTCTCTTGCAGGTTGTTTAGGAAAATGCAGCAATAAATATTGACAATAATAAACTGCATTTACATAGAGTCAACATATTCCGCAGCGCTGTACATCAAATAGGGGTGAGGAGAGGGCCCTGTCCAGAAGAGCTTACAATCTAAGAGGTGGGGGAAGTAGCACACAATACGAGGGAGATATGGAATAGGGGGTGGGGGCAGACCCAGAAAGTCCTGGAGCCGTGCTTGAGGTTATTAGTAAGAAATTCATTAGAAGATCATTGAAGGAGCGTAGAAAAAAGCTGGGAATGTTTTGTGTATTTGGTAAGAAATATAGAACAAGAGCTGTGATAAATATTTACAGCAGATCACTCTGGAATTTCCCACACACATTGTGTGAAAGAGGTGGCATCTTCAAGTGGTCTTACAGCACATAAGTCATATTTGGTCTTAATCAGAATTCATTCATATTCCTCAGTGATCCCCATGATTAGCACTGGGGATGAGGTTTAGATCTGATTTAAACTTTGGATGTCCATCATTCATCATTTCCATGTTTATAGGAATGTTTATGCCAGAACCACAATGCCCGGTCTGTTCTGTCAACTGTGCTCAGCAGGGTTACAATGGTCAGTTGTGCTTTGCTATGTTTCATAGTCCTCAATACAAAAACTTGTGTTCCCTGCAGACTTTAGGCCTGATTTATTAAAGCTTTGCAAGGCAGGAGAGGATACACTTTCATCAGTGAAGCTGGGTGATCCACCAAACCTGGAAAGGATTTCCATCTCAGGTTTGCTGGATCACCCAGCTTCACAGAGGAAAGTGTATCTTCTCCAGTCTTGCAGAGCTTTAATTAATCAGGCCCATTATGTCAGTGTGTAGGGAGCTTAAACAGTGTTTACAGGAAGAGGCTCTGTCCTATATAGTGCTACATAATGTTATACAATGCTATGTAGTGCTATAGAGTCAAATATATTATTACACTGTGCTGAAAAAAGCAATACAGTGCTATACTATGCTATAGAATGCTATACAGTGTTATGCAGTGCTAGATAGTACTAAACAATGCTATACAGAGCTATATGGTGTTATACAATGCTGTAGAATCATATACAAGGCTACACTGTGCTACAAAATGGGATACAGTGGTATACCACCATATACAATGCTATACAGAGCAAAACAAAGCAATGAAATGCTATACTGTGCCAAACAGTTCTCTGCAGTGCTTTAAACACTATACTTCTCTATACAGTTCCATAGAATGCTATGCAGTCCTATAAAGTACTATTCAATGCTATAGAGTTATATACATAGTTACACAGTGCTGCAAAAACAATACACTATCTTCTGTCCCATAGAATGCTATACAGTGTTATATAGTGCTATACAGCACTAAACAATGCTATACAGTGCTATATAGTGCTATACAATGCCACAGAGTCATTTACATGGATACAGTGTGCTGTACAAAAGCAATACAATGATATACTATGATATACAACGCTGTACAATGATGTACAAAGCAGAACAATGCAATGAAATGCTATAATGTGTCAAACAATACTATTCAGAGTTATACAGTGCTTTAAATGATATACAGTTCTATACAATGCTATATAGAGCTATACAGTTTTCTTTTATATATAGAGTTTATTTCACAATATAACAGAGAAAATACCCCCATAACATTGCTGGTCAGTGTAAATCCTTCTGGTATATCAGCAGTCAGAATGATCTCCAGTGACAATCTCCTGTGACATTACCAGTTTGTTTAAATACTCTCATTATATAAATATTTTGAAAATGTCTTGACAAATGCAGAAGCCTGTTTAGAATGCCCATGCAGCAGGTAAGAGCTTTGTGCACAAACACATTCCAGAGGTAAAAAAAAGCTGCTATGGATAGACCAAAATCACAGCACAGGTTTGATCTCAGTTTAAAGGTTTCTAATGAGGTCAGGTGGAGAATGTGTGCCAATGTCTAGTTGTAGTACAGAAGAATGTCCAGCAGGTGGTGGTGAAGGACACAATCCAGCAATTCTAGGATCAATCCCCTGAATTCTGCAAGGGGTTCTCTGTAACCCTTAAAATGTGGGGGCTTATTAATAATCTGGTTTGGACTTGACCACTGACCTGATGCTCTCTACTCAACATACCCCATGTGTCTTACCTGCTGTAAAGTCCCTATTTGTGGCTTTTGGATTGGAGATCAGCCATTGCTTGGCAATTTAAAATCTTTACACCAGAAGAACCAAGGAACCCAGCGTCTTGGGATTAGAGGGGTGCATGGGGACAGAAGAATAACCCCAGTAATCTGTGGAAATTTGTGGTATTGGGGACAATAATCTAGTCCCCATTACAGTTAGTGAGCAGGAAT
>NC_092865.1:46001129-46015256 GCF_032062135.1 Pyxicephalus adspersus | reverse complement strand
TGAGGAGTACAGGTAATGTATTGGGTGAAAATAAAGAGATGAGGAGTACAGGTAATGTATTGGGTGAAAATGAGAAGGTGAGGAGTGCAGGTAATGTATTGGGTGAAAATGAGAAGGTGAGGAGTGCAGGGAGTGTGTTGGGGGACAACCAGGGGTGAGAGGATTGCAGGTAGAGTGTAATAACATAACCAGAGCAGATCCGTTCTCCCAATTTTATTTTCATGTTTTGATGGCTCTGATCTGGGTGACCGGTAGCGGTCTGGTCTGTGCCCTCTATTACGCTCAGATTTGTATTCATCTACAGCTGAATGTTTTGTTCTCTCACAAAAGCTTCCTGCTGCGGTGAAGTTTTAGATTTCCCTGATATGCGGCTTTATAGATTTCAGTTTGTTTTGTTATCTGTTCAGTATTTGCATTTTATTGCTTCTGTATGAAGTTTGTAAATCTCTTTTCATGCAGGAAAACTTCCAGGTGGTTTTTTTGGTTCTTACTGGAGTTTACCCACAATAATTCTTCAAGACATCAAAGTTAAGATTCACAGCCTTTCCAAGTGCAGTTTATAGAATGTTCCGGTGCTGTTTCTATCAGTTTGATCCTAAATTATGGTTTAGTTTTTTCTAAACAACTCCACTGGCACAGAACAGAACCAGATTTCAGGATTTCCCCCACACCTGTCTTTATTACCTGTCTTTATTATTAGAATTCCAATTGATTTGGAATATTCAGAACAGTAAAACCCCCTTTAGAGCCACTTACATTTTGGGTTTCCATTGTGGCTGTGTGAACCAAAGAAAAACAGAACAGAACCACCTTAGGATGATCTTCTGTTTATGTAACATTTGGTTTGATTGTTAGTCATTTCCTGTCCCAATAATTGTCCCTTGGAGAGGAAATCTAAGGACAATGAAAACCTGAGAGAGATTACCCCTTCCCACAACCTTTTTAAGATTCAAGTTGTAATCCGGAATATTTTATACCTAAAGAATTTCTCTTTTGGGATTGTTATCATTAAAATTTTACTATAAGTTTTATTATGGATAAACTTTATTCTTTTTCTTTCATGATTATTTTGTATGTAACTGAAATGATAAGAGAAGCTCATTATTTTCACATGAAATCAGCTTGAGTTCAGAAGGTTTGCAGTAACAAGTGATATAGGTCTGATACCAAATATGCTTTAGCTGCAGTTCTCCCATGCTCGCTGTTTGCCATGGCACACTTTGCATCTGTATTTGACCCTTTTTGCCATTTGAAATATTGTGAGGTATGATTGTAATGGTAGAGGGGCCAAAGCTGCGGCAGTAGCATTGATCGGCATCCATAAGCGTGCCATAACATTGTGCCTTTTTTTTTTTCACCACTCGATGGCACTGAAGTCCAGCTGCCAAGTCTTGTTTTTACCCAGAAAACAATGCATGCAGCCTGATTGGTCATCTTTCCCTCAGCTCTAACTGTCCCTTGCCAGGCCAGAGAAATAAATCCAGTGGTGGTCCTGGTTGTGAGAGGTTCTGGCTGGAGATCCAGTGCTGGGCTGAGTCGTTGACCCTCTGGGTTCTGGAAATGGGTGACAGCGAAAGGAGAGAAGAGGAGAATCCTAACCCCCTGTGCCAAGTACCTGCACCCCATCCCTCTGCATGCACCCCCTTTATTAAAATTAGAGTTACACTTTACCTGCAGCCTAGTATAATGCCAGGGAGAGAGTGGGAGTGGGAGGTGGATGGATAGATAGATAGATGGATGGATGGATGGATGGATGGATAGATAGATAGATAGATATTAGACAGATAGATAGATAGATAGATAGATATAGAATACAAGAAGGCTGAATAATAGCTGGTTACCAATAAAGATAAATAGGTAAATTACATCTTGATGGTAAGGTCATACAATTAAATGGAAGCATGGTGGGGGCATATAGGGATTTAATAGGGACAATAGAGAACTGTACAGTGACAGATTGGGACAGGGAGGGGAGCAAAAAAATGACAGGGATGGGATAGGATGTATCCAAAATGAAGGGGCACAGGGACAACGTTATGTCCCCAGCACATCCCCTACTTGGGATTCCAAGCTACATCCCCTGCACCCCTCCCTATACGATGCATTTCTTGTATTCAGCTCAGAACTCGGGGGGCTTCTGCCCGGGGTGGGGGGCAAGTCCCATTGGCAGCTGATAGCTTTCTGATCTTTGGTCAGTTGAGATTTCATGTTCTGTCACTGCAGTGTGTTTATTTTTGTCATCTATGACCCTGAACCTAGAGGAGAATTGCACAATACCAGAGACAACATGCACTTGGGAGCCGCTTGGATCTGGTCAGTAAATGATGGCTGGGTGTCAGGCACGTACAGTATTTTATTATATACACAGGGCTGGGAAGAGGAGGAGGCAGGAGAGCTGGCAAGCTTGGGCAGGGTGAGAACTGCAACCTATGCTGCAGAAGTAAGTTATAGCGGGGGCTGTACTTTGTCCTTTACCCTGGGTGCTGTAGGATGTTATGCCAGTGCTGCATTTTTCAGTCTTTGAATAAAAAGTTTAAAGTTTACAGAGCGCTAAGATGCCAAGCCGCTCCTTAGGTAAAATTTGGCATTTCCGTCAGGTCCAGCAGTTCCTAGATATGACAATGTAATTTGCTATAATGATATAGAGTTTATCAACCTGTTCAACATAGAGGAACCCTTGATATAACTGCATTACCTGCAAATGATTTATTTGTTTTCCCACTCTGTTTTGTAGAGATGAAGACCTAATTTTATCTCTGCAGCAGTTAGGAAACAATGTCAGGTCTGTCCCTCCCCTAGTCTGTGATTGGACAGTGAAAGGTAAGCACCACCCCAGGGACCTCATCTCTCTGTCACTCTACTTACTTCTTCTATCAACATGTTCCTTGTAGCACATCTGTTGGCACTGCAGCACATCTGAGCTCTTTTTGCAGCTTCTGCACCCCCCGGGTCCTTTAAAAAAAAATCTTATTTTGTCAGTAGATTTACTATTTCTGCTATCAGTGCAATAAAAGGAATGAGACCTTGTGGTAAGGAGGCAACAGGGTCCTGGAAAGGCAAACGTTTTCTGCAAGATAAAAGAATAGGCAGGCAATACAACTACTCTGATCAAAAATAACATTCCAAGTTTCAGTGGGCTGCCCGATTACAGGGAATCTACTTAATAAAATACCTGTGTGATTAGGCTGTGGTGGAAGCTGCAATTCCCAGACTTCCAAACCAACATCTGTGCTTCCGTATTATCACACACAAAGGGTTAAAAGTCTTGTTTACAAGAACAGATCAGCAGCTCTTAAAATTTCTTCTACAGAAAATGTTCCTTCATTGTCTGCTTCATTTAAGCAGCCCTGTGCCTTACCTCAACTCTCTCTTTCCTGGTGTCTAGCCTTAACCCCTTCCTTCCCGAGGCCTAACTTTAACTCCCCCTTGACCAGGGCTTTACCTAACCCTCCTGCCTAATGTCCAACCCTAAGTATTACCTAACCCCTAAACTTAACCCTTTCCTTCTCGTTGTCTAATTTTAACTTCCTCTTGACCAGGGCTTTACCTTAACCCTCCTGCCTAGTATCCAACCCTAAATCGAACCTAACCCCCCAACCTAAACCCTTTGCTTCCTGGTTCCTAACCTTACCTGACCTTGGCCAGGGCTTTACCTTTACCCTGCTACTAGTGTCCAACCCTAAACTGAACCTAAACCCTTAAACTTAACCCATTGCTTCACAGTGCCTAACCTTTACCTCCCCCTTGGCCAGGGCTTTACCCAAATCCTGCTGCAGTGTCCAACCCTAAACTAAACCTAACCCCCTAACCTTAACCCTTCAGGTTCCTTACCTTCTAAGTAGCAAAATCCGATCAGTAGCAAATTATAATAAAGCTCAGACCCGTGACTCCAAAATCCCTTATTTCCAAAATGAATGTTTGACATTCTTGTTTGTTCCTCTGCTGTTCTCTGGGAGGGGTTACTGATTAATCCCAAAAACCAAAGCTCTCTGCTTCTCTGGACTAGATTTCCCTGGATTGAGGTTGAACGATGGGCAGCTCCAGGCAGAGGCTATGGATTTTGGCGTTGGCTATTATCGCAGTTTCCAGTGTGTGTCTTGGCGATACCAAAAAATCGGTAAATTGGTTTTCTTCTCTTTTTTGTAAAGTCCAGGGAGGGGATTAATAATTCTGTGCTGGCAGATAGATAATGCGTCATTTATCATAAAGATGGGTGCAGGCGGGCAATTTTTAAAGCAAATGTTGTGCTAAAATTGGCCGCAGTTTACTGATTGCAATAATCGACACAGATTATTTTACTTTGATTTTACTGATTGACATTACTGATTGATCACACAGATGTAACCCACAATGCGGTTATAACCATAAATCATTACCTTACCCCTATTCTTCCCACTGACAATGGGTAATTTTTGCCGGAAGTAATTTCCCTGCAAAACTGGCAAATTCTTTACCATAGAAATTTCAGAAATTTAGGTAAAAATTTTAAAATTTGTTGGTTGAGCTCAATGTGCAATTTTCTAGGAATGATTTTTTTCAATATTGAGAATTTTGAATATTGAGATTAATTTTTTTTGCATACTTTGTATCTGTTTTTATTAATGTAAAGTGTTTTTGTGTATTTGCGGGTTGTTTTGTTTATTGCAATCAGTGATCCTTGTGATTGTTTATCATACATTTTATTTTATGTATCTTTTTATGTACTGGATTGTTGTATGAATTTTTGTATACTTTGTTATTGTAAATTTTATTCTACTTTGTTTAAATAAAATAATGGGGTTGGTGTAGGGCTGTTGTGTATTCACCTCAAAAGTGTAAGTAGTGTAAGCAGGCACACGAGAGTGACAAGTGTGCTTTGAATTCAAGAGCAGTGCAGCATTGTTGTCACCCCATCACAGGAAGCTGCAATTCACAAAACAATTAGTGAGTGAGTTAGTGAGTTATTGGGCTTTATTTTTTAAAGGTCTGTAGGAATGGATGGAATAGATTATCAAAGGGCAATATGGGTGATCCAGCAAACCTGGAATGAATCGTGTCCAGGCTTGAAAACATTTGCCGACTAATAGCCAATTTTTTTCAATCCATTTATTCCAAATCCATTCAGGTTTACCAATTTACCTATATAATTGTCTATCTTCTGCAGTTTTAGAGAGATGTAATAAAAAAGGCCATTGTGATGCATAATGATTCATAGATTGTAGATTCCTAGAGTCAGTGTGATTCATATATTTGGTGGGATTTATAGATTTCTGATTCCGTGTGATTCAAGGACTATACAGTATATTCCTAAATTTGATATATTTTACAGATTGTACATTCACAAATTCAGTAAGATTTGTAGATTTTAGATACAATGGGCTTGATTTAGGAAAGCACTTGCAGGATGGAGAGGATACTATCTATAGAAGATTAATAGAATCAATGTGCTTTATAGATTATAGATTTATAAACTCTGTGAGAATATACGGTAGATGCTTAGATTTAAGGTGATGCTTAGATTATTGATTCGTCAGTTATATTTATAGATTATAAATATAAATGATTTATTAAAACTCTCCAAGGCTGGAGAGGATACACTTTCAACAGTAAAGCTGAGTAATCCAGCAAACCTGGAATGGATTTCTTAAAATTATTTGCTATTTTCTAGCATATGTTTTTAATCCTGGACCACAGTTATTCCAGGTTTGCTGGATCACTCAGCTTCACTGATGAAAGTGTATCCTCTCCAGCCATGGAGAGCTTTAATAAACCAGGCCCATAGAATCAATGCAATTCATAGATTATAGATACACAGATTTGGTGTGTTTCATAGATTATACATCCATAAACTTCATGTGATTTATATATAATAGATTCAGTGAAATTGTAACTTAAAGCTTCATAGATTAAATGATTTGTTATGCTTCTGTGAAGCTTTACATTGTCTACATAAGCATTATATGTATCACAGAAAATAGATATTCAGAGGATGCTCATCGAATCTCGGGTGACGTCGCGGTTTGCAAGAGTTTTTATAACCACGGAGGTCCAAAACCTGCTCAACTCCTCCCAGGAGGCCATCTTCGACATAGAACTGCCAAAAACCGCATTCATCACCAATTTCAGCATGTGAGTTTCTGAAACAACATTCTAAAACTGTACTCCTGGCTATACTCTATGTCCAAAAAAATGGAGAGTACTCCAGGTCCATGTGTTTCAATGACAGTAATTGATTCCCTACCAGGGAATCTTTTAGTGAATGTCATATTTACCCGGGTTTGTCCATGAAGTCTATCTTCTTCAGCCTTGGAAACATTAATAAATCATGCCAATGTGTCTAAACATGGCTGCCAAACCCAATGAACACCTGAATCTGACCAAGCTGCTAAACACCCTATACCATCTAACAGAGCTGGTCAGACACACCTACCTCATACATAGAGCACTGGAATGGGAAGGCATGAAGTACATTTACATCACCAAAAAATTGAATTTTAGATATTTTCCAAGTAAAAATCAGTTTAAAATACTTTACAAGGAAATGTATGGAGAAAAAAAAGTATAATGCATCAGTTCGGCATTAGTTCCACCCTCTCCAGGATCAGAGGAACACTAACCCTAATGTTAACCCTATCCCTATTCCCTAACTCTTTGTTTATAAACAGCCCCTATTATAAAAGCCCCTATAGTCATGTTGGTGCTGACCTGGTGACCCCAATACCGTTAGCATGCAATGCTGTAATTTTATTTCCAATCTAATTTTGCCCAAGCAGTCAAAATGAAATCTGAGGCTTTGAAATTTTGGTAAAAATCTGTATTTTCCCTGTGAAATCCCTATTACAATGACATCCATATAATCTTTTCAAAGGACCATTGACAATGACACAACTGTGGGAATTGTGAAAGAAAAGTCAGAAGCAAAGAAAATATATCACAAAGCCATTTCCAGAGGGCACAGTGCTGGTTTGGTCCAGTAGGTATCAGTGGATGACGCTTTTTTTAGAATATTCTTTTTTAGTCCATATTGGGTTCTTCTCCCCTCTTTGTCTATTTCCACTCCTTTCCTTTGATCTCTCTCAATCTCCCTTCTTCTCTCCCTTTATATTCCTTCCCTCTTGTACAATTTATGTTAGTTTGTTTGTGACTTTTGGAAATACATTACAGTTACCTTTTCCTACAATAACTTATGATATATATATATGAGACCACAATGGCAGGTAAGGCGTTGTCACTCAGGGTGCAGAGCCTGATCTTTGACCCAGCCAAGGAAGATGGGATGTCAGAACCAGTGTCTACTGGACTACCTTACTGACACCAGGTCGTGGCTCTCAAGGTTACCCCACCAGTCACAGGCAGGTACTGGGACTTCATTGTAGAGGCAACAGTTCAAGAGTTGTACTGGAAGTATAGAACTGAATTTGGCCATTGAGAGAGTTGTCAAGTTCAGAAAGAGGTCCAGACACGCAAGAGAGTAGCCATGTCTCTAGGTGGGGTCAACAATTAGGAGATCAGACAAAGTGCTTTTTAACTCAGGTGCATTGAACTGGCCTTCATAAAGGGAAAGGTTCAAATAGCCTCCATAGCCCTGCTACCTGCCAACATGCCATCTTGATAGCCATAGAGCCACAGCCAGGAAGACTTGGCCCTGGGACGGTCATGGGAGGAGGCACCAGGCCAAGCACTGGACATGAGGTAATGAGTATGGGGGGCACTTCTGCATGGGAAGGAGGCAGTCCAGATGTACAAGGTATGTTGACAGATATATTGTATATACCGTTTTCCTCTACATTTCTGCACAGATCTACGGGAAGGAAATTGGAACATTTTAAAGTCTCGGTCAATGTCGGGGCTCTGGCAAAAGCAACATTTAAACTGACCTATGAGGAGTTATTAAAGCGGCAGCTGGGGAAGTATGAGCTGTACTTAAGAGTGAAACCACAAGGACTTGTGGAAAACTTTCAGGTGAGTTAGATAAACAATGAAGCCAAGAAAAAACAAAACTCTCCGTATCCCCCCTCTTGCATTTCTCCTTCCCACTGTGACTTCCTATTACTTTATGCAGCCATAGTCCCCCATTCAGGTCCCCGCAGCTTCATTTCCTGGCTTCCAGACCTGTAATTAAAAAAAATAAGGTTTAAGGAACTAAACTGAAAAGTGCATAAAAAAAAATAAATACACTTACCTTCAATCCCGCAGGGCAGTCTGATCCATCCGGAGGTGTCTTGCGTCAGGTACCGCGTGGTCCCGGCATCCAGCTCCAAGCCAGTGCTCCGGGCGCCGCCATCTTCCCCTCATCTTCCTGGTCCTTCTTCCTACGTCACCCGATCCAGGTGCGAGATCGGTTGACGTAAGTTGGAAAAAAAACTTGTCAATCTCACTGCGCATGCGTGAGATCAGCAAAATTTTCTCTTTGCAATAAAAGGCTCCTTCTGCCTGAGATGCTCGGACATGCGCAGAAGGAGCACCCATGAGCCTTCTGGGATGCGTGACATAGGTATCCCAGGAGGCTTTGCACTCCCATTCATTCTCGATCGCCAAGGCAGTCAAGAATTAGGGGGTGGTGTTGCACCCTTTTTTTTTTTTAAAAACAAATACCACAATTATTACTTAACATAAAAGGATTGTCTACCCTTTTATGTAAAGTGAAATTTCTGAGTTTAGGTACGCTTTAAATTGCCCCATGTCAGCTGACACACTTTTGAAAACATTGTTTTGTTCTGGATCCTTGGAACAACCCACAACTAAATAGCTGATAGAAATAATTCACATCCCCCTGCAGTGACGCAGGCACCAGAAGAACCCCCAATGTCTTGTATAGTGGTGGACACAGCCAATAGTGGACCCCAACCCATCAAGGCTGCACTTACTATTGAGGGCAGGGGTATCTTGCAATGAAGCCACAATTGGGCAAATTTAAATCTAATGAACTGGTGGAACCCTAGGAAAATTCTGAGCTCAACCCTGATTTCCTAGCACTAGTGGGTTCTAGGAATGATGTGGCACCTTTAAAAGACCCTATGGCCACAGATTCAGGCCAATATTATGGACAATTTTTTTTTAGGGGGGGGTTATTTTCAATGTAAATGATTATTTATGTAGGAATAGGTGAAGATGGGTATCTGTAGCCTTTCCTTCCAATATTCTTTTATAGTCCCATTTTCCTGGTTGGGATTTTGAAGGATTCAGTGACAGAATCAATGTATGAGCTTATTTTCAGATAAATGTGGACATCATTGAGCCGCAGGGAATCAGCTTCTTAAAGGCCGATGGATCTTTTATGGCAAACGAATTGGCAGACATTGTGAAAATAAACCGTACAGAAACAAAGGTAAGACCTATTCCCCCTGTTTCATTTTTACATTGCTTAAAGTGGTCACAATTTACAGCAACAGTATCTTTTATTAAAAGCTGTCAGTGAGTTCCAGACAGTGACTTTGCCTAGGCTCAGATGATGTCATCAGGCATCAGTCTTCTTTCCCCATAGAGTGATCAGATTCCAACATTGTTGCTTTGTAGCCAATCCCAAGGTGAGAAAGTTTTGGAGCTCAGGATCACCGGAGCTCACTAGTAGTCCAAAGCGCAGGAAGTAGGTGGAGCAGTGGCACCAGTTTTGCAGAAATGCTGTCATTTGTTCTTGTTATGTAGCAGTAGAGAATGGGAGGGTTGGGGAACGGGTCACATATGTAATGCTATCGTATTTATAACATAGAATTCTGTGGTGCATTCTTAGGCTCACATAGAATTTAAACCAACAATGAACCAGCAGAGAAAATGTCCTAACTGCATTGAAACTCTTTTGGATGGAGATCTTAAGATCCAATATGACGTTAAGAGAGAAAATCTTGCAGGGAAGTTGCAGGTAAGTGGCATTATTGTCTTCTTTATACTTCTGGACACACCTGCAGCATCGGCTCTGCATAGCTGTGATGGTCACTGCTGTCATGGATAATTTTTTATAAATGGGTTGTTGCAAATCTATAAACTAACACTTATTCTGAACTTTTGTAACAATCAGCCTTCAGTCCTCAGCATGCGCTGGTCATTATTGCATCTATAGTCTCTGCAAAGCACACTTTCCCTAACCCGGAGTGCTTAAGCAGATTGCTGGACATTCCGCATACTCCTGTTAGATATTCTATTGATTTATACCGTCAACAGATGTCAATCCAAACTTTATCTCATTATACACTGCATTATGACTTTAGATTGTTTCGACAGTTTTTTATTCATAATCTGTACTCATTCCAATCATTGATTGGTTATCTCTTCTATTGTCAGTCATTTTGGTCTGGAATCTAAACTTGTTTGTCGCCATCACCCAACTTACTATTTTGGAGTTACACCTCTGTAGTATTTATCTTGCTTTTTACCCCTGGTGACACAGATGGTTCACATACATGTTTAAATCTCAATTATTTCATCCACAGGTCATCAATGGGTATTTTGTACATTATTTTGCTCCTCCGAGCCTCCAGCGGATTCCCAAGAATGTTGTGTTTGTTATTGACCGCAGCGGTTCAATGTTTGGGAAAAAAATTAAACAGGTAAACCTGAATTGGGAGAAACATTTTCAACTTGTGTATTTCTTGTAAATTAAGATGTTTAAGGCATCACATGACTGTACCCCATGGACCCAATTTTGCGGCCAGATCTGTAACCCACAAAGTTATGTTGTGTTCATGCATGTGGTTCCTTGCATTGCAGCATGCTGCATTGGCTAAAGAATGGCATTCTCATAGGTTAGAATTTGATGTACTTTGTAAGATCGTTTCCAGTACTATATATTAATATGTAGCCTTGGATGAAGTGAAAGTCAGGGGCACGGGTGTCAGGAAAGTTGATCACTTTCTATTTTATTCATATAGGACCCTTTTTAGGCAATTTTTGTTTTATAATATTTTTTCCTGCAGCATATAATGTAATTGTAGGTCTTTACACGTATTTCCCCAAAACTAATGCTGTCTTTCAATGTCATGCAGACACATGAAGCTTTCCTTAAGATTCTCGAGGATGTGCCTAAAGATGATCACTTTACTATTATAACATTTGCTGATGACATTAAGCTGTGGAATCATCAGCTGGTTAAGGCCGTACCTGAGAATATTGAAAAGGCAAAGGATTTTGTATCACAAATCACTGCAAGAGGAGGTAACACACCATCACGAGGCTCCACCTTAAACTTAAGATGAGATATTTCATCAACACAATATTTTAGATGATGATGCCTAAAGTGAACCTGTGACCAGGTCATGAACATAAATGTGGTAATATGTATTCATAGCAAATGGTAAATGAGCTTTAAAACAAACCCCCAATGACCTGTGTAGCTGCCGGCACTGTGGAGTAATTTATCCACAAAGCTCGCAGAAGAAGCACTAAAGTCTTTGTCCAAACTAGCTCAGCTCAGTTTCATAGAATAGCAGTAATTCAGAACACCTAGATCCATTTAGTACAGGTTGACAGTCAAAAATCCGGCAACCTCCAGACCTGAGGCGCACTGGATTCTTACCTCCACACACAGACCAGCCTTCTTCTCGCAGCACCCGCGGACATCGGGCACAGTTACAGGGAGCAGGCAGCAGGGACGTCTCAAGCAAGACCTAACAGCTGTTTTTGCAGACCAGCGCCAGCAAAACATTAGTGGCCAAACAGTGTACTACAGTCCCTGAATTGAAAATGCCATCTGAAATTCATGCTGGGAAACTGAAAGATCCGGATTATCGATGGCCAGATTTTCGATTGTCAACCTGTAACAGTAACATAGCTCCCCCAACACAGCTGCTCAGCTCATTCTGCTCCTTCATTCAAGCAGTAACTTGGCATCTCAGCACTACATGTCCCCCCCCCCCAGCAGTGACTCAGCAGGTCAGCTCAGCCTGATTCTTCATCTCAGCAGTGATATAGGAGCCCACTCTGGTCCTCCATTCCAGTGGTGACTCAGTTAAAGACCAATAAAAACATAGAAAACAATGACTAAATGACTAATTAACAGTATTTATGGGTTAGGCACAAGATACCATGTATGTAATGATTATGTCTCTTTCCTCCATCCATATCTCAGGTACAGACATCAATACAGCTTTACTGACTGCAGCAAAAATGCTCACCAATGCCATTTTTAATGGTATGTTGCCAGAAGTCAGTGCTTCAATAATCATTTTCCTTTCCGATGGAGAGCCAACCTCTGGTGAGTAGACCTGGGATCTACATTGCTGCTTTCCTATGCAGAACAGAATGGCTTCTGGGTTCACACTGATCCAAGACCTTGACTTATATATAATATATATAATATAATATAATATATATATATATACATATGTACAGGTTCACTTACCCACCTGGCATATTTAAATAGTTGACATGGACGCCTACTGTATAATTAAAATCATTCCTACTTGCAATAATAAATCTTGAAATAGCTTTGGTAACTTCTGACCACCTCTATGGGTCTCCTCTCTGGTGGTGGATAATTCCATAGATTTCATTCTTACAAGTCATATGCATTTGTTGGTTCAACAGGCACCACCAGCCACGAAAAGATCATTGACAATGTGAAGCGCTTTCTGGAAGGCCGAGTCTCACTCTACTGCCTGGGGTTTGGCAATGATGTGGATTACAACTTTTTGGAAAAGCTGGCCTTGCAGAATGGTGGCCTTGCTCGTCGTATATATGAAGATTCTGACTCTGCTCTCCAGTTGCAGGTGATTGGCCTAAATAGATATTCCTAGAAACCTTCCATGGTTAGTTTTAAATTTTCAAAGAATGCCACGTCCCAATTTGTATCTGGCTTGTGGCGACTTGTTCATTTGAGGTCCCAAATATTGATGTCCCAGATGACTGAAGTAGAGCCAGGAACTGTGCTGGTAAGAACTCCGAGATATAAGGAGCCAACTGGCGGATAAATCCACCCATAGTTAAGTTGATTAACAGTAGACAAATCTCCCTTTTCTCTTTCAGGGCTTTTATAATGAAGTGGCTTTTCCAATGCTTTTGGACGTTCACCTGCAGTACATGGACAACTCTGTGAATTATCTCACTCAGAACAGCTTCAAACTTTACTACCGAGGCTCAGAAATCATTGTTGCTGGGCACATAACCAACAACAGCCTGGAAGTCCTCTCAGTAGTGGTGAAAGCCAAAGGAGTGAGTTGTCAGTTTTTAAAGCATCAGTGTTTCCCAATCAAGGTTCCTCCAGAGGTTGCTGGGTTTTTTGAGTAATGAGCAATTTGCACCTTTCAGGTCAGTTTAGGTGACACCAATGATCTGTTTGGCTATCTGTAAGGGTGATATTCTTCCCAATGGCCAGCAATGTAAGAGGAATTCTTCCCACTGACCACCATACTAATGTTCTGTAATCTGTGGATATAGTATTTATAGAAGGTGTTCCCTGAAGACCTTATTATTCAAGGGTTCTCCCATGTTACAAAAGTTGAGAAATGTTGTTCTATCTGCTCTAAGTAGACAAAACAAAATAAATTTTGAGTTGAGAAAAAATCAGAAACATCTCTTGTCCCTATCAGTGGCTGCTGGTGCAAACTTACTGCCTTGAAATAAACAGGGCAGGGAGAGTTAAGGAAGCAATGTGTGGGAGGCAAGATTCAAATCTTGGCCAGGACAGTATCTGCATGGAGTTTGCAGGTCCTCCCAGTGCTTGTGTGGGTTTCCTCCGTGTACTCTGTTTCTCTCCTGCATTCTGAAAACATGCAGTTAGGTTAATTGGCTTCCGCCCAAAATTGACCTTGACTGTATTACCCTCCTAACCATAATCCTGAGTGTGGATTTTCCATGCAAAAAGCGGTAATTCCGAGTCACACTTAGGGTCGCTTAAAACAAAAAAAAAACCCCACTTACCTTAATCCGTTGTCATCCCCTGGCTTCCTGCTGGTCCCCGCAGGACCTTGGGACACATCTTCTCTCTCCGATCTTCAGCCGGCGAATGCAGTGACGATCTCTGACATTGGTCCATGTGCTGGTGCGGGCAGGAGGAGCGGCGGGAAATTTTAATAATTTTGTATTGGATTCAACACAAAATAGCTGTACTGAGTTCAATACAACGAAATCTTGATATAATATATATATATATATATATATATATATATATATATTGTGACACCAAGGCAGGATTGGAGGTGGAAGGGAGATATATTT
>NC_092865.1:45924884-46000296 GCF_032062135.1 Pyxicephalus adspersus | reverse complement strand
GCTAGGGGGGTTATTTACATTTGACTATGGTAGGGACATTAGATTGTGAGCTACTTTGAAGGACAGCTAGTGACATGAATATGGACTTTGTAAAGCGCTGCACATTATGTCAGCGCTATATAAATAGTGTATAATAATAATAATATTAATAACCTAATGAACAATAACTGGGGCTCAGTGGCAGACCAGAGCAGACTAAGTTCAAGAAATATATTATCAGTTTCTCAAAGCCTTTTCTGATTTTTTTAGCCATCCTAAAGCCCATGATCACCTTTCTAAAAATGTTGCCTACACCTGAGCCATAAAAGCACATCTCATTTTTGTTTTTTTGGAATTTGCAGTATGTATTTGCAGTATGTTCCAAACAAGTGGGGGGATAGGTCTATACCGGTCCTGTATGTCACTGACATCAATAAAAACATTGTCTTTACAAAGAAGCTTGCAATGTATGTGGATGGCTTCGGGAGAATTTTGTTTTCCCCAGCAAATCTGGAGTTTTTTAAATTACTATTCCACTGAGCTGTTTTCTTTCCACAAAGGTGTCCGAACCATTTTCAGTAAAAATGGAAATGAATATAAATGAAGAGGAAGAGGTGGAGAAGGAACAGCTTTATATATTCGGAGATTTTATAGAGAGGCTGTGGGCGTACATCACCATAGAACAACTTATGACCGAACAGTAAGTGATCTACATTCTGGATGAGGAAAACATTCCCAGGGGGACTGGAAGGGTTTCTCCCGGGAGTGCTGTTTCCATTGACCCACAAATAGAGTGTTCAGTGATTTACTGAGCAATAAAGAAGAATTGTAGAATTGTGGGTGGTGAGCTTCTGCCACAATCAGCAAGAATTCATAGCTGGCTTACCTGTGTGCAGATGGCATTTCCAGGGCAGACATTTGGCTCAACAAAGATCATCTTCAGCCATTGTTTGGCCACTGTGCATGTGCAGGAGTTACATTGCCCTTGGTGGCTGGTTCTGTATTCAGTACCGTCACACACAGAATGCAGCTCCACTCTACACATTGCATGCACCATGCAGTATTGAGCTGAAGCAATAAGCCACCAGAAGCCCGGGCTTTATTTTTACAAAGTGTCTTTTATCAATTAGCTCAGCCACCTGGTAACTGTTTTAGTTTATTTCTGCTTTAACATTCTGCTCTCATGTAGGTCTCTTTGGAGACAATCTATCTTTGCAGATGGAACCTTACCTATTTTTGTCTATGTAACCCTTAGCAAGCATCTGCCATTTTTAGAATTCTTGTGCACCTCTTAAAGCATCTAACAATTCAAGGATGGAGCTTCAATGGCCTGTTCAGAAACACTTGCTATATAGGGGAGCAGTATTCTTGGGAACCAGGGTGGCATTGGCCCTCTGGAGAATAAAAGCGTTACACTTATTGTCGGTCAGTATTGTTGGTGTAGGTTCCCTCTATTCACACATTAGTCAGAAGGGGACCAGGTACACAGGTTGGGTGCATGTTGGGCATTATATTGCTCTCTGTTAGGATCTGCAGTCATTGTCTGGCAGAGAGAAGTGTTTCAGCATCAACTTCCATAGCTGGGACTTGCTCAGTGTTCTCTGTACAGCACTGCGGTATATGTCAGAGCTATGTAAATGTATAATAATAGTGTGTGACCATGGGGGGACATTAGGGCATCAGCTCCTCTTTACAGAGGCTCGTGGGACTTGCTCAGTGTTCTCTGTACAGCACTGCAGACAATAAATTAATATTGAATACTTTATGTTTCTTGCAGATCAGGATGAGGAAATATTTGGTAAGGCTCCATCTTGCATATTGTATATGTTTTCATCTCTTATGATCATCATTTCACACCTCCAAATTGTTTGCCAAAAAGCTATTATTATTCTTGCAAACCTTATCCAGCACCTCTATCGTCCACTGATGGAATCCTTTGAAATATTTAACACATAATATTGGTAAAATTGCATCATGGATATGGAATGAAAGGTATCTCTCTTTCTCGTTTAATTTTTTAAATGTGGATGATTCGAATGGTGAGTACAGCAGTGATTAAGTCAATTAATAAAGTTAGATTGCTGGACAGATTTCATTGGGGATGCAGTTAAATAGATGGAATAGATTACCCCTGACCCCCATGTTATCACCCACAATCATGTTTCATTGTCATGTGAGTGACTGAATTGGAACAAGTGTGTGACCAGTGAAGAGTTGTGGTCTGTAATCTCAAGATTTCTTGATCAGTATTGTAAGTGGGATCAGCAGGGTCTGATTTATACTTTTTGTTCCCCTAGGCCAGCTAGCTTGTGGTGCCCCCCTACTCCCCAACTAATAATAACCTTTGACGCTGACACACAAAACGCACCATGTATACTGCTCCACAAGGACAAAAGAGAGCAGAAGGAGAGAGAGGGGGAGAGAGGAGAGAAGTGGGGAAAAAGTGAGGAGAAAAAGGGGGAGAGTTGGTGGAGAGGGAGGGAGGGAAAAGGGAGACAGAGAAGGAGGGTTGTTCCTTCTTTTCATTCTACAATCTGTACTAGAAATATCTGATTGGTTGTTAAAAGCACATAGCCACATAAACAAATGATATCATTGCCATCAGCTAGATAATGTTTGAACCATGTATTGATTTGTTATGTTTTTTATCTTTTAGACCCTACATTGTATTTATTTAATAATAGGGGTGAGTATCTACGGTTTCCCTGTAGTAATGTTGTTAACTGCTTGTGTTGTATCATGTGGTTCATGGAGCAGAGCGCCCTCTATTGGCTGGGTATTTCTCCCATTGAGCTCTTCCTTTGGGTCCTCATAGAACAAAGTACTGGTGGCTCTGTATTTATTAGAGGTGTTCAGAGAGTTCCGAATGGAGGTGGCTATTCCAACCACAGATCAGAACTTTGTGTTTGAATTTGATTATGCTATACATTGCTATTGATTCATTGCTCATGAATGCGTATAGCAGGCCACTGTTTGATGACAGAGCGCCTGTCATTGTGTTCAGCCAATCCAGCCAGGGGGCAGCTGGTGACATCTTTCCATGATGGTCCCAAACCTAATAAAGGGTTCCGAAATTAGTGGGGTCCACATACAGGTTTTTATTTTATTTAATTTTTTCGAATAAAAAAATAACCACCACATATTTTACCTATCAAAGACCAAGGTGGTGTCACCATATTATTAAAACCAGACACTTTAATAGGACTTTCCATGCATAGGAAATGGGGGCAGTGAACATGCATGTATTCCCCTTTATCCAAAAAGGAAAAGTGGCATGCTTAAGAAGGAAGAAGGCAAAAAGTATGTAGCCAACCTTCTTTTAGCAAACCAGACACTGGTCTGCCCCCATCAATAGCAAGGGGAGAGGGCCTCATGCCCAAAACAACCTCAGTGTTGTAAAGGTCTGCAAGCAGAGAGCCTATAGGAATCTGGAGATCCCCTTTATTAGGAGGCCCCAGATATCCACCCCTCACCTTGGGGACATAGTACCTCATTTCCTTTCCCAGTAAGGTCCCTAGATTTACCACACAACTGAACACTGCTTTGCTAATCTTTTTTTATAAATAGTTCTTTGTAGGGATAGCAATATCCAAATATGAAATCTCATCACCAGCTGTCCCTGCAGGATCTCTGCTCAGCTGCGCAGAGCTCCTTTCACCACCTTTAGTAGTTGCCAATTTTGTAGATTTTGAATTTGATTTGATTTGATGCTTCTCAGATCAGTTATCATTGACACCAATAATCTTTTTGGCTATCTGTAAGGGTGACATTCTTCTCAATGACTAGCAATGTAAGAGACATTCTTCCTACTGACCACCACTCTAATTTACTGTGAGCTGTGGATATAGTAATTATAGTCTGGCTTCCCTGAAGACCTGAAAGTTATTTTAAGGGTTCCCCCAAATAAAAAAGCTTGATAAACTCTGGGCTAAACAATATCAGGAGAGCAGCTGAGTGGAGTTCTTGTCATTGTGTTCAGCCAATGCTGTAAAACGGCAACTGAGGAGACCTGTCCCTGGCTGCTCCCTTGCTGGATTGGCTGAACAGTACACAATTACAAATGAGCAAAGTATATTTGACCAGGTAAATAGAATATTTGACCACTTCTGGTGAAGAATGTTCCAAGTTCATATGCTTTCAATATAAGTTATTAATTCTCCACCAGAAAATGTTTTAGTGAATGTCATATTCTCTGCTTTATAAATACACTAAAAAATGTAACAAATAGAAATAAAATAAATCACTGCTGCATCATTTATTTATATAAATAAGTTCATTGGTTTATTTTGTTAGAGGTAAAGAAAACCCTTTGCCAAGTAGTTCTCTAATGATTTTTTATGCTTTTTTTTTTTCTTTTTATGTTTTACATGCAATGAATACATAAAAACATTTCCCTTATGGCTGAACAATATCACTTCCCCTTATGGTACAAACCCAAAAGATTCCTTGGAACTCATAACATATTTTTTTTTAAATCCAGTCTAAGGAAATCACAGTTACAACAAATTCTTTATTTAAAAAAAATTAAAACATAACGTTTATAAAATCATATCAAAATGTAAATGTTTTTCGAAATAGAAAATTTGTACATAAAGATCACTGTAGGCAGAGCCAAAGACCTTTACCTGGTTATTGGTAATGGAACCACAGTAAGGTCACATAGCTTGTTCAGGTTATATCCAATTTTTATTCAAATGTTCTCATGCTGCAATGTCAGTCCTGGCAGATCACCACTTCTTTTTGGACTTTTGATCCTTTCAGTGCCAGTAAGGGTGACTTTGCCTCCCAAAAACTCTCACAACTGGTAAAGACTTTCACTGTGTGGTTATCCTTAGTACTTTTTAATTCCATGCAACTTCTCGCTAATGTAACCCAGGTCACAAGGGAGCTTGAGGGAACAAATTACGTTATTAGTTGGGCATTTGGCTAAAATGTGGATAGGATCATTTTTGACTGTACAGATATAAGTGGTGTTTCCCCCTTATTACAAGACTACATTATGAACAGTGACCCCAGGAATGCATACCCTACTGAGTCTGATATTGACATGAACAGCTGACCTAGATTGACATTTTCCCCAATAGCACTGAGTTTGACATCAATTAGGGTTTAAAGAAACTTTGAGAGTGCTTGTGGGAAATACCTTTCCCTGTAACTTGTGGATCGCTATGTATGCGCATGTGTCAATGGCATCTGATGATATACAGTAGTATAGATAAGCTTTGACGGAATACATAACTTACCCCCATCAGATCCAAATATCAGTAAACAGCCATTACTATGAATGCCTTGTGCATTGAACATCTCATTGAAATTATATCCTTGGATCCTGCAATCAAAGGTGCAATAACACTTCTAAAAGTTGGAAATAATATCATTCCTTAGCAAAATTCTTTAAAGCCTGTTGCAATTGTTTGTCACAAGATAATACATCTCATTGGGTGGCAATTATCAAAAATATTTTTACATTGCAAATCGGTCTGCACTTTGCTATGCCAGGTGAAGACGTTTTGTCTGCATACCTGACTCAGATTATTACATGTTTACATGGGCCACACATGATGATATTCCTATGTTTCATTGACGTTGGCCAAGGACAGGTTAGAGTACCTCAATGCTAAATTTGAGCCACTGGTTGTACAGATTGCAATGTATTACCTCAACTGAGAAACAGTGTTATTGCACCAGTCATTCTCTTATAGTAGAAAATAGTTAATGAAATTTAGATCTGCTGGGGGTCAATCATGTATTCCAGCAATACTTAAATATTTAATTAAACCTCAACAGGATCATTAAATTATGCTGGAAAGTGATCTGTCACCTAGTGCATTAAAGCCACTTTAGGAGGTGAGAGAATAAGTAACTCAGTGTGCTCACAGATCTATAAAATGTAAAAGGTTTATCTGTGGTCAGAATCATTTCTAAGCCGCAAAGTCCAAACTCGCAGCCAGCTGAGGGATAATGCAAATGGGATCAGCAATAAAGCAGAGAAATAAAAAGTCAGCAGCACTTCCAAAAATGTTGATTCACACATGAAAAGAAAGGCAGCATCACAAATGTTGGAATAGCCATCGGTTCAGAGCCATGTAGGGATGATTTGGGCTTCAGGCCAAAAATTAGCCTTATGCAATATATGCAAATGTGAGTGTATTGAGTTACTTATTCTTTTGCCTATTAAAGTGACCTTTTTGCACAAGGTTGGTGCGCTTTTCTTTTCCTTATTTTGTTGTGATGGTTGTCTCTAAGCTGGGGCGCAAGGAGCTGCACGATTGCTGTATTCCCCCCAATCAGGCATTGTTTCTCCTTGTTGACGTTATCTGGTCATACCTGTTTTTTTATATACAAATCCCCATAGCCAGCCCCAAACACATTTACCTGCTTATTGGTAAAAATTGTATATAGTGTCTGTTGCCTACTATTTGAATATGCCAATAAATGTGTTTGTATGTTTTACAGATGATATAAAGACACTACCCATGAGTGGAGTCAACTACCATTTACCTCTGCTAATATACCTTCTGCTTGGTGCTTTATTTTGTGTGTTATTTGGTATATGTTGTGCAATATCCTTTGTGCCCCTAACTCGTGCTGTGTGTAACAAAATACAGTTGTTGAAAGTTTCCCATCCGTCTGCAGAGGTTGTCCCCTCCGGGGAGCGTCTCATGGGCAATGATGTTACACAGACTTCACAAGATGCATCATGCTGAGGTCTTAACAGCTGGTGGGGGGGGGAATGTACTTGTATATGAAGGGCACATTCTGGGGTATCACATCAATTAATACCAGCTTGACAAAGAGTTTTTCTTCTCTGAAAAGTTGCTGTTTGTTGGTGTTCTCTCCCCTCACCTGAGATATTGGTAAATCATAGATTTGCCTTGCACATTATTTACATGCTGGAAATGTGTATCCATTTTTTCTGGATAGTTTCACTGTTTTTATTATTATATAATATATGTGCATATTTTATGTATATTTGTGTAGTGCACACCTACTGCTTATGGATACTGTGTAATCAATTACCTTACTTAAATAAAGAAATGATGCTGCAGTAATCTGTTTCTTTGGTTTGCTTTTGCGATTTATTGTGTTTTAAGTTTCCCCAGTATTCTGTGTCTTTGCCTATCCCACAATGGGGAGACTTCCCCCACAAGTGTCCAAATCAAAAAATCAGCTATCCACTAATGATGTTGACCAACTTCTTAGTAAGTAAGTTACAATCTACAAACAACATTGCACAGAGAACAGAGTGCAAAGACCTGAGACCAGTGCAAGGAAATACAAAATATTAATATAAGGGTTAGCACATATTGGCACAAAATACAACGGCTAACCAACATCACATATAAATGAGTGCAAAAATCCTAAAAAAAAGTCCCTACCGTACAGAACCAAAACCAATATGTGTAAAACAGATTATTGCTGCATCATTTCCATACGTAAAAAGTTAATTGATTACATAGATTCCATAATCCGCAGATATCTATCCAAAAATATGGAAACACATTTTCAGAATGTATATAATGCACCATGCAAATCGTGTATTTACCAAAACCATGACTGAGAGGAAGGAAATCAAATACATGGGAAGATTTTGCGGGGAGAAAGAACCCCCTTTTACGATGCTGTTCTCACCTGCACAGGGTAATAAAAAAACACAAAAATCAAAAAATGGTATATTATTAGGAATGGATTTTGATAAATTTTCCTTTGAATGTTGTATCTTTTTTTTTGTAAAACATACAAAGGCATTAATTGGCATATTAAACTATTCCCAACATAAACAATATCCTGTATTTAAAAGTACCAGGTAAAATAAAAGGGTTGATATGTTGAAACACTGCAGCATATTAGCCAAACAGATAATTGATATAAACACAGTCAGGCATACTACTGAACATGTCCCGATTGCATTTAATGGATAGGTAAGTATCATTGGAATACATGACTTACCTTCATCTGATCCATATTTCAGTAAAGAAGGATGAAGAGATGAAATGGAAAAGAAGAAGGGGGGGGGGAGATAAAATAGAGGGGAAGAAAGAAAAAAAGAGAAGAAAGAGGGACAGGGGAAAAATAAGAAAAAAGGAAAAGGGGGGACAGTGAGAGGAAGCGAGAAAGAAGGTAGAGAGAAGGTGGGAAAAGGGAGAGAGAGATGGAAGAGATGGATGGGGAAGAGAAGTGAAGGGGGAGAGAAAGGACATAGCAGAGGGAGAAGAGAATAGGAGATAGAGGGGGTAGAGAGGGAGAGAGGAGATAATGGAATAGAAAGAGAAGAGAAGAGTGATGACTTCAATACAGTTGCTACCCTGCACAAATCTGTGCACTGTAAGTGACCTTGGTATAATAAATTTCACTATGTGCATCACATTACATTCCTAGAAATTACAGATTTTCCAAATTAGTCCACTATGCTGCCTATTTTAACCTGGCTACATTGAAGTCTTTTTAGGAGTACATATTAGTACCAGTACACCTATGTAGATACATATACATTCCCATCATAATGTATACAATGCACCATTCAAACTGATCTTCTGACAACTAAGGTAGGAGAATGGCAACCCTAACAACCCTAACAAAAAGCAATGTTATGAAGGGAGGAAATCATTACTGTATCATGTATTCCTGTAATGTATTTTCATGCTATGCTGTGCATTCTGTAATGTAAACTAACTGCTTATATAAATTGTGTAATTGAATAATTTAATTATATAAAGAAATGATGCAGTGGTAATCAGTTTTCTTTGTCGTTCTTCTTCGATTTGATAAACCTAATTTTTTCAGGTCTGTAAGATAGAACCTTTTTTCTTAAGATTTTAACACCCATTGCTAATTGATTATGGTTTGAACTTGATTATAACCTTGGCATGGTGTGCAGACCCTTTGCACTACGATTGTATCTCTAATAGGTCTCTGCAATCTTTCTCTGTGCAATGCTGTTTTCTGATAATAATTCACTTACTAATATAACTAATATGACAAAATTCAAGCTTCAAGTCAGGTGGAAGTAGACAAAATGGTTTAATGATTTGAAGGAAATCCTCTTTACTATTGAATAAATACATTGTATATCCAAATCTGCAGCACCCATTCAAATTAGGCAAGTAGTGTAATACACATTACATTCCCTTACTTGGATATTTAAAATGTCAAATGGATCCAAAGCACATCCATTTAATGACATTTCATGTCAACTGGTTTATGGTCTTAAATAAATTCAGTCTGGATCTTATAATACTAATGGTACAAGAACTACAGGGGGCGATTGAACCCCCTTTTTACTAGAGTGGGTTCACATTTAGGTGCTGAGGATCTTGGAAGGTTCTTGAAAACTCAAAATACTTATTGAGATATTGATAAGTAAATAGTACATGCTACTAATAAATTAGATACAATTAAGCAAGGTTCTCTGCATTATAAAGGAAAAGTAAGTATAGATGGAAAGATTCACATAGAATGAATAGAGATGAGTGACAACAATTCACAATTCCATGTTAGTGTGTTCTCCACATCCTCACAGCCTGTTTTATTTGTAGGATCCAATGGACCTGCAAAACTAGCAGGAGACCCCATCCAAATAAAAGTACCATCTCACGGAAGAAATAAGTCAAACCATAAGGGTTCTTATTTTGGGGGACACGTAAGAACTTGATGTTGAATTAGAGCAGTTTTATAGAATTGAAGCTTATAGTCATTTCTAAAAACAAAAATTGTTCTATGAATCCAGCATTAGTTAATATGAACTATTGGCAATTTACTGGCAATTTTCTGTATACTGAGCCAGTGGACACCACTTATGGTGGAAGTATATACAAAATTGATGCAGAGGGGTAAAATATATTTACACTGGCATCAGAACTACAAACTGAGACAAAGCAATTTGCATAGAGAAGAGAAACAGAAATGAAATGATCTAAAAAACAATAGGAGATCATTGGGGAGAAGAGGAAGCCTCTGATTTGTTTTACTGATTTGATTGGACTGTAATAGTGGGGCCGATTGTCCAATGCCTTTATTTAACCTTGCAGAGTTTGATAGGAATAATGTTTTGATTAATTTTCCAACCTTTATATGTACTCCTTATCCAACCTCTGTGGTTTGGGGTAACCAGCATGCCCTCAGTTAAACTTATTTTCTGAATCATTTATTACATACTAAACAGCTTCAGGCTGAATGACTCTACCACTGTAGATTACCTGTTCTGTGTCCATATTATGGGGCTTTACTTCAAAAGTTGCTGGAAATTGTTTTTTATATTTATGGATAATATTTATGGATACTTTTATGAAGAGGAACAAGATACAGCAATGGGCTCAAATTTACCCTGTACTTATTGCCAACATTAAGGAAACATGGGTATACTTACATGCTATGAACCTGGCCCATGAGTCAGGTAGATAGATGATGTATACTTCATCTGGCATAGCACAGAGCAGACTTCTTTGCAATTTGATAAATATTTGGATGATTGCCATCCAACAATAAATTCATATTGATGGATAGCTCTACATTGATACATTGTTGGATGTAATTGTGATATCAAATATCATTAACGTATTATAGATATGTATAGGAAGCCCATTGACTGTATGTTGGGTCCAAACGTGGATATTATTACCCCCAGATCCCTACAAGACTTGGTTTTGGCCAACTCCTCTCATTTCAAAGAGAAAGAACTTCTAAGTAGAGAAAGGTTCAATAAAGTAGTTTTTTTTTGCAGTAGACAAAGATTTTATTCAAAGTGGTCCAGAACCTTGTGGAGTTCAGGGACTTAGGACCACGCATGAGAGGGGAGCCGTGTGTCACTTAAATGTGTAGACACTTCCCCCATCATCATAATGCCAGAACCAGCCCACTCTCCTATTACAGGTCTAAGCCTGAGATGGATGATTGGACGGGACGTGTCCAGAGACACAATCCGACCACTGCCCACAGACAACCACGACTAGGGCTTGGGGACCCCTGCAATAAACATTGCACAAGGTCAGGTTTATCACAAATCTAGAAAACACTTTTATACAAAAAGTTGTGTATTCTCAACTTGGACTTGGCTTTCCCAAAACTGATTTTCTGTATGTAAGACATGTATGGGTCAGTGTCACTTCATAATGTTTGAAGGGAAGAGATCCTACATGCATTAGGCTGGCTGGTCAGGGTGGACTTGTCGTATCTGTTAACCATCTGTTAACCTTGATTATTGTATATAATGATCCCCACAGTGTTTGCCCATGGGCACTAAAGACCTTTCCCTGGGTATTGGTTTATTCTTTATATAAGTTTTGTTGGGCATCTTTTTTGAATAAGCCAATGCTTGTGTTTGTATGTTTTACAGACTTTCAAGACATACAAATTCACGAAGGCTACTACCCAAAACCTCACGCTTGGGTTGAAATATCATACATGCCATTACTACTTCCTGTGATTTGTATTTTATTTTGTGTATTTTTTGGTATATATTGCGCAATGGCCTTTGCGCCCCAAGCTCTGTGTGACAAACTATTGTCAAAGCGCTCTCATCCTCCTGCAGTGGCGGGCCCCGCTGAGGAGCGGCTCATGGTCAGTGATGTATTACTGTCGTCACAGCCCTCAGCAGATGGCCAAAGGGAAAAAAGTGCTTCTATAGAAAGGAAACCTTCAGGGGTATTAAATCAATGGTGAACAGCCAGGCAAAGGGCAGCCTTTTTTTCTTCTCTGAAAAATGAATATTTGTTTTTAACTGGGGTGATAGTAAATCATTAGTTTTCATAAAGCCTTTGATACGTGGCAGAAATGAATATCTGTTTTTCTGAAAACTTTTACAGTTATTTGTTCCTTTTATATATGTGTTCATGTAAAGCTTTATATTACTGTAGTGTAATAGCACATATTGTATATAAATACTGTGCAATGAACCTATCTTTTATAAAGAAATAATGCTGCACTATTCTTTGTGTGCTTCCTGGTTACATATGGTATGTCCACAATAGGGAGATTTCCCCCAGTAGTTTGTGTCTCTGCCCCTCCCACAATGCAGAGATTTCCCCCAGTAGTTTGTGTCTATGCCCCCCACAATAGGGAGATTTCCCCCAGTAGTTTGTGTCTATGCCCCTACCACAATAGGGAGATTTCCTCCAGTAGTTTGTGTCTCTGCCCCTCCCAAAATGGGGGCAATCGAGGACCCAAAAACGTTGCTTGTGATAAGTTTTTGAGGTTAGCCCTGTAGTTGTCAGGTCCCAGGTTTGAATTATAACCAGAACATGATCTGCATGGAGTTTGTTCTCCATGTGTGTGCATGGTGTTCCACCAGGACACTCCAGTTTCCACCACACTTCAAAAACATACTGGTAGGTACATTTCCTCCCGACTTCCCCAAAACAAAGACGACCTTAGGCAATATTATGTATATTAGATTGGTAGATCTTCTGAGTTACAGTCAGTGACTACCAACACTACAATACAACAAAGGTGTATTAAACAAAAACACAAACGTAGTTTCCAGGGTTTAAAATATTGTAAACTGGCCAACACATACAATTCTCACTGAATGCCATTCACCCTAATCATTTTTTCTTTTATGTTTTTTTTTAGTTCCACCGAGCAAAACAAGTAAGTTTTTTGTTCATTTCAATATTTTGATATTATAAAGTTAGTAAAAGGAAATAATCTGACAATAGGGGGAGGATTGTCTGCCAGGGAATTTGGCCACTTGGAGGTTCTCTGGTTATACAAAATATCTGTTGTCACCAAATCTGTTACAATGTAAGCAGAATTTAATATTGGCTACACCAGCCCCCCCCCCCCCCCCCGGCTTATAACAGAGAGCCAAGCAAATCAGCTCATTTAGTTATTTAATTCTCTCTTTTTTTTTGTGCAGGTATGGATTCCCATTACTACGGTAAAACAGATGATTTTCTACTTTTCATTATTATATTGAATAAGTGAAGTGCACCTGTCATGAAAGAAATAGATAGAAACGTTTTTCCATGTTCCTACTGCAGACTCTTCATTCCCCAGATTGCTCCTCCTCTCCTATTTTCTTTCTTTTCTCCCTGTGTATTTTATGCTATTTTTATGCTTGTCTTTTGGTCATGTGACACTCAGGGTCCTATTTATTCTTCTTCAACATTGGGTGGTAATCAGTGATTCAGGGAGTGCTGATTTGTGTAAGTGCAGGGAGCAGGGGTGACAACTGATTCATGGACTCATTGGCTATCCTACGTCAGGGGTGTCAAAGTCCTTTTTTTTTTGCCCCCAAATGAAAGCCTCAATATGAATTGCAGCTGGCCTCCTGCTGCATTGAAATAGCGTCGCTACTGCAATTCCCGGCATCACTTGCGTCTATAGACCAGCGGACTCTCTGTCTATGTGTGGCACCACATTGGACTGTTTTATATACGTAAGTAATGGCGGGAATTTTAGTAGCAGCGCTTTTGGAGGCTTTTGGAGTTACAGGGGGGACCCATGGCCTTGTGTCATATAGCCGTGTTTCAGGCTGTGCATAGCCTGCTGTTATCCAAGTGATACCAGTCGTGATCGCATCAAAGTTTTATATCTAATGAGAAGGAAAAACTTCCTCAATTTTTTCAATAAATTTCAAGGTTGGCCCGCGACCTTGTCTAAGTTTTAATTCTGGCCCTCTGTGTATTTGAGTTTGACACCCCTGTCCTATATCTTCTGCTGGCTTGAGGACTTCTAGTCACAGAAAGGAAATACCAAGGGGGGGTGTAGCACTGCAGCCAGAGATGCTTGTTTTTCCCCCACCACTACTAGGTTAGTTACCCACTACATAGTTGCGATTTATGTAGGAAGTTTTTTACTTAAAGTTAGGAAAGGCAGCCTTGTAGTATGCAACTCCCCCTCAAAAAAAAGCAAAAAAAAATGAACTCTAGTGACATATTCTCGGGCATCAATAACACCATCTAAACCTGGCCTTGGCCTTGTTTTATTTAGCAATGTATTGGGCTTTAATATTAAACCCATGATACAGTTATCATAAAAATATCACAGGCAAAAGTCATTAACACTAGACATGTAATACTACAAATAGAGCACTAGATTGCACCAACTACCAGATAAAGGGAAATTCTTATACAGGGAGTAAATATATCACAAAACAAGAAAAGAGCCTAGAAAGTGCATAGAAAATACATTATAAATATATGATAAAAAAAAAGAAACATAATGAATGAATTAATAAAAATGAATATAAGCCAACTATAATAAATAATTAGGTATACGTGCATAAAACGTGTGTGTAGAATTACGTTGGATAAATCCTACAGATCATATGGTCTGGTTTAGAAATAATTTCACCCAATACTCCTTTCGGGCTCCATCCCTAAATGTCTTCTGTTCTTTAAAAACAAAAGTATTGTTTGTCATGTTGGCTCCAATGTTGCCTATTTCCCCTCTGTGTATCATTTTCTGTAACCTTTGAATCTTTGTTTCTTGCAGTGGGTTATGATGCAGAAGAATGTGAGTATTCATTTTTATCCTTCTCCCCCCGAAAAAATGGGGATTCATTAGATAACACTGGATATGTCTGATCTCCCCTTCCTGATAATAAGTAAATAAGCATTCATTGTCTCCATCTCAGCTTCATGATAATATAGAAACCTTTGGCCACACGATCTGGTATGACATGAGAGCTTTGGGAGCAACTAATTAGAGATCTGTTTGATATAAGGGTGCATGGTTTCCTGAGGGGGATAAAATCTAACAATCTTATTATCTTTTATGTTTTATTTTGTAATGCGATTTCTAGGAAGGCGGCTAGAACAGTCCACTGTAAATTAAGGTATACCCATTGTTCAAGGGTATACCTTAGTTTATGGGACTTGGTTTTGTCCCCCCGTTATATGGTTATTTTTCTAATCTTTCTATGTATATTTCGTCACTTTTATAAAAATTTAAAAATTAAGGGTCAAAGACAATATTTCAGGATGTATTTCATATCTGCGGTAAATCATTTCTGTTCGTAGTTTTTTTTGGATGCGGAATGCTTTTATGCTATTCACGTTAGGGTCTTTTTGTACAACATCCTGTTTCTTCTCTTTTGTATTTTGTACCTGATTGTACGGTATGTCTTGGTTGCACTCTTTTTTTTTTTTTTTTTACTGTATTTGTTTTGTATTGTCTTGCCTACAATAAAAAGATATTATAAAAAAAAGGAAATAAATGGTGGCCTATATACTTGGTACATTTCAGAGTGGATGATGATGTGTGCTTTACTGTTATTCCACCTGGTGTATTGTGGACTTATCAGGTCACTGGTGTAGCCATTGTCTACCTTGGACCCAGGTGCTTTACTTCCACATTATCCTTATAAAGTCCTGATGTCACGTGGGTAAAAGTATCCTAAAATCCTCTGCTCCCATTGCTGTATTAACGATGATGCCTACATAGGGAGCCCACATTCCAGAATACATGGTGGGTTATAATCAATCAGACAGGATGTACAATTCTGGCATATTTAGGCACAAAGAAAAAAAAAAAACTGCTCGGGAACATGCAGCATCACCAAAAAGTCAGCTTGGCAATGGCAGATCCCATGCCTTTATTCAGATGTGGGTTCCTTTTAATGTTGAACTCAATGGGAATGTTTCTGTTTTCATACTAACTGTCCAACTCTGTTTCTTTCAGTAAATTATGAGGATACTGGTGAAGGTAGGTACAACACTGTTCATATAAAGTTAGCTCCTAATTTATTATCTTGCAATCAGCCTGATGATAGCCAGTTAGGATTTGTCTGTGAGAGTGGAGAATGCCATAGGCCACCATCTTGATCAGTAGGCTTTGCTTCCAAGACCTTGACTGCTACTTTTACATTTTGAATGTAGTAGTCATAAGTGACCACTAGCATTGCATTTCTGGCATTCAGCAGACACAATGTAAGTATTTGGGGGCTTGTTGGCACTTTTTGATTATTTACATACACCTAGCACACAAACATGGGGAGAACATACAAAGTCCATAATGTCCTGGCTGAGATTCAAACCTAGGACCCAGCACTGCAAAGGCTGTGCTAACCACTAAGCCACCCATGCTGTTATTTACTAGCTTTCCTTATAATAAATTAGTGGGTGCTTGTCTCCTATACACAGGTAAAAACAAAAAAAACATGGAAAGTCTATCTAGGACGAGAGGGCTAAATGTCCATTGTTTCCAGTCATGCATGAATGCTTCTATTGACAAACAGGTGCCTATATTCAGAATGAATCTAAACTCCATAACAGAACATTGGTTTGGGTTTTCAGCATTGTGAAATTTCCCCATGTGTAAGTATATGTTGTTACAGAAATGTTTTCAATGTATCAGTTAATCTAAAAAAAAAATGTTTTTCAGAAATGATGGTGACCAGTCCACTTGTGCGAGGTATGCTCACATGTTCTATCCATGTTTTTGTTGGTTGTTTGATTTCTCCTGCACATTTCATACATCTGTGTTTCCCAATACAAGACGATAAGATGAGCACAAAATATAGTCAGTGACCCTTCACAGCAGATTTGACACATTTACAGCCAAATACAATTTATTCCTGCACACTGGAGGCTGAACTTTTTGGTTTGTGAAGAAAGAATTTGGTGTTGAATGTTGGAAAATTTCCATCACTTGATGGATTTCATTTACTAAGTTAGAATGGTAAAATGCAGATTGATGCACCCAACAATCACCACCCAAGGCTTGTCCACAGCACGCTACATGTTAAGATATTGGTGATAATTGGTTTTGCTGCATAATTTCTTGGTGATGGAGTGAAGGCCTCCAATGCAGGACAAGGTGATTATGCAGCAGAATTGAGGTTAGCATCAGAAGTCAGGGGGTTCAAGCGGAAACTGCAGTTCAATATTCCTGAATGCAGAATAATGCCCTTAGGTGCCCAATGCACTGATTGAGAATAATAGGGGGGGGACAATGATAGCCTGAATTATTTGGTGATGCTCAGTTCTGATGATTGTTAATGAGCAAACTGTGTGTCTGAGCGAAGGGGAAAGAAAACTTAATTGTGGGGTATATTACTGGACGGGTCACCCTCACTCGAGGGATTACCGGCAGAAGGTTCTGATTATCCTCATATAAATAGAATTGTGGGTTCACCATCACTAGAGGGGTCGCCAGTCGGAGGAAGGAGGTCCTGATCCCCCTATGTAGATAGAGTTGTGGGGTCACCATCACTAGAGGAATTACCAGCAAGAGGTCCTGATTATCCTCATATAAATAGAATTGTGGGGTCACCATCACTAGAGGGGTCACCAGTAGGGGGATGGCGGTTTTCATTCACCCTATAGAGATAGAATTAAGGGGTCACCATCACTGGAAGGGCCTCCAGGCAAGAGGAAGGAAGTCCTGATTCCCCTATTCAGATAGAATGGTGGAGTCACCATCACTAGAGGGGTTCTGTATCCTTACTGGTTGAATTTACCTTCACTTCATTTGCCACAATATCATGTTACCACTACAGGAAATGTGTGAAGAGTGTGAATACCTACCTAGAAAATGTAGTTTTTGGCTGTCCATTGCTTTTTATCTTGGTGACATGGGCTCCATTTGTTCCTTCTATGGGTATAACAGGGGTAAGAACTGAGGGAAAATCTGTCCAATGGGGTCAACTGTAACTGGCAAACAGCAACCAACTAAGTCTTTTAATGCATGCCATTGATTCTGGAGCAACTTAAAATATGGAGACAGTAAAAAAAGGAATACATGATGGTTTTAAATATCTAATTTACATGTTTCCTTAATTCCAGATTGTAAAGAATTCCACGTTCTTCTGAGAGGATTCAAAGCCTCCAATAGGATTTGCTTTCATATTTCTCAGGATAATAATAATAACACTGATATCACCCTGCTACATGATTCCATCACAGGTGAGTTGTCTTCCTTAGTTAGAGGCAGGATTATTATACTATCGGGGACATGGTCCTGAATTCTAGAAGGAGATTGGTTGGGCACAATAGGGATCAGTATAACGGGCATTGACAAAATTGGTGAAATTATCATGCCATGACTTTTGACTTTTTGATACCAGTAACATATAGATGTGATGTCCAGGATCCCTAATGTTGTTTTTGGGTCCTAGCTGTAGGTGTCGTTTGGTTTAGAATGCCATCTTAAGCTTTTGGAATGTATAAAATATGAATTTTTACCCAACTTCACCCAGAATTACTACAGAGTAAAATTAGACAATCATTTTTATGATGTTTGGGGAAAATGGCGCCTTTCCCTCCATTGACCATCTGGTCCTTATTGGGCAGCTTTAATACAAGTGTTGGTTTAATTTGCCTTTGTTTGGTTCATGGAGCTGACCCCAATGTTTAGGTTGCTTTGGTAGCTGCATGACCAATGTTCAGATAAAATTTTACACAGACCCCAAGCCAAACACCAAGCCTATTTGTTACAATGTCATTTCATATGGTCAGCTGATACAATATTGTGTTTTCCCTCTCTGCAGGCATCACATTAAGTGGCAGACTGGCGGATGATAGGAGTTTTAGGAGATATGATTTACTGAACAGTAAGCTGAGACTAAGAGCAGAAATCAGAGATGACAAAGTGGTGATCACGCAGGGCTTGGATGTGAAAACCTACAACTGGAATTCTTCTTTTGACCTAGACGGGTAAAAGAATAAGAAGAGTCTCTGCACACAATACAGTTAAGGAATATAAATGGCCATTTTCCAACTCCCATCTGGAAATTCTAAGTCCCAAACTCTCCATCCTCTTAATCCTTCTGATAGGCAGAATGCAAAAAAAAACATAGAAATCACTGATTGCATCATGAGAATTCAGCCTTTCTTCCCCACTCACCCGAGAGTGGCCAAATATAAGAACAAAAGTCTAAATTATACAAATGTTTGTGGCAGATTATAATAATAATAATAATAAAAACGTATTTATATAGCGCCATAATTAAATATTACACAGCGCTGTACATTAAATAGGGGTTGCAAATAATAGACAAACACAGACATTGACACAGGAGGAAAAGACCCTGCCCAGAAGAGCTTACAATCTAGAGGTGGGGGTAGAAGCACGCAATGGGGATATGGAATGGTGGGTAAGTAGTGAGGGTTTAAGATACAAAAGAAGATGGGTAGATATGTTTGATAAGATAAAATTTAGGCGCTCTTTAATATGTGCAGAAGGAGGAGAAAACCAAATAGGACGGGAAGACCATTCCAGAGAGTCGGGGCAGCTCTAGAGAAGTCTTGGAGTGTGTGTGATGAGGTTATGAGTGAGGAAGTCATTAGTAGGTCATTGGAGGAGCTAAGAGACTTGGAGGGGATTTTTCCATGAGGTCAGAAAGGTAAGTGGGACAAGAGCTGTGGAGGGATATTTTGAAGGCAAAGCACAGGAGCTTGGATTTGACAAAGCACAGGAGCTTGAAGGTGAAATGAAAGCCAATGAAGAGAACTACAAAGAGATGCAGTGGAAGAGGAGCGGAGGGAAGGATGGATAAGTCTGGCTGCAGCATTCATAATAGATTGTAGAGGAGAGAGTCGGGTTAGTGGAATACCAGAGAGGAGGATGTTACAGTAGTCCAGACGAGAGATAAGAGCGTGGACAGGTAGGGGCAGATTTTGGAGATGTTGCGCAGGTGAAAGGGACAGGAGACGTAGCTCATAAGATTATTTTTATGTCTTTTCAGGTTTCTGCAGAAAGATAGAGAAAATATAAAGGTGATAATAAACGATGGAGTCTATTGCACCATTTTCAGGACGGCTCAGACATTCCGCTTGTCATTATCGGTAGAAGAGCAGCATTCACCGACAAACCACACCATTGGTGGGATCATTGGTAAGCTACTGAAAAAACTAAAAAACAGAACTCCGGGAAAAAAACTTTCATATATTTCATAATAGCCACAAAGGAATATAATTGAAATGAATTACCCTAACTTTGTATTAAAGTTTTGTGAAATATTATTCCTTTTATGTACAGTATACTTGTATGAATACTGAACTCTCATAATAATCAAATACAAGCAAAATAATCAAATCAAAATCTCTTTCTGTTTTACAGGTCAGTTATTAAATAATAACAAAACATCATTTTACTTGAATAATTCTGCTGGTGATCCAATATTACCATCACAGAGGTGAGTAATGGGTTACACCAGTATTATATCATTATAAAAGGAGATTTCTGTGTTGCTGTACCACAAAATGCTGTTATATAACCCTCTCAAACTGCTACACTTTAGACAATTAACAAAAATTTTAGTACAAGAATATACAAGAAGTGTATATATGCAATAATGACCTGTCCCATCATTGTATATTAGTACATGAGACACATTTTCTTCAGGTTTAAATTTTTAACAATTTCAGAAGCTTTGGTCTAGAGGGTAACAAAACAATTTCTGCCCCGGAGGAACTGTGAATAGGTCCCTGCCCACCTCCAAAGAATGGCGAACACATTTCTATTAGGGATATGTTTTTTTTCATTGTGTTAAATATATTTACTGTTAGAAATGACACACACACATTCACCATCTATATACATTTAGTTATTTTGATTTGGGGAATAATAAAGTTATTATTCCAAATAAAATTAGACCTAAACCCTAACAAGATGACATTTTATTTGCTCTTTTTTTATTTTCTTCCAGATTTAATGATTGTGACTTCAGCCCATATGAAGCAGAAAACCCTGGATCCTGTCTCTTCACCTCCGTCCAAGAAAAAGATTTAACTAATGCAACCAATTAGTGTCAGATATCTTTACTGTACCATAAAAATCTTACATATTTACGCTGGTCATGCATATAACAAATTTCATTTACTTTTTACTGCCATCCATCCACCAGGGATTGCACCCGTGATGGAAAATAACAATCAGAAACCAACCAATCCACCACCCAAGAGTTCCAATAACCAGCATGAATCTGTTATCTAAGAAACTGAAATCAGGCAACAAACTGCAGCTTCAATTTAGTTTATTAAGAGGTCAATCAAAAGTTGCAAAAATATGGGATTGAAAGTTTTTTCATGTATGGTCAACCTAACTGTAAAATGTCCTGGTTAGCTGCTACTTAAGAGGTCATTATATCCAACCAAGGTCCTCAAATGTGATCCTCTCATAAAATGTGAAGTTTATAAGCAGATCTATATATATATTTGTAGAAAAATAATCTAAAGTATGAGGATAGCAACAATAAGATGTCTTTGTATACAATTAAAACTGAGAAAGTTGTGTCAATCTATAGGATGTCATTATCTTTCATTTTGCATTACATATATAAAAGCTGTAATCAGTAGGGTATATGGTCCCCCTACTGCCTTTAAATTCCGTTAATTGATGAAAAGTATTTTCTGTTATAATAAGGTAATAAAAAACAAATGTAATGTAATAAGATACTCCATAAGATGGTTTCCCTTCACCTTCCTTCTTTACTTCCCTTCAACTTCCCTTCCCCTTGTACGCCAATACTTCATAAGGTTGAAACTAATTTGTTTGTGGTTATTCAGTTGAACTATGTTCATGTTATATTGTCACCTTCTTCCCTTCACCTTCCTTTCCTGTCCCTTCCCTTGCGCTTTGTACCACAATTCTTCATAAAGTGGCTACTATTTGTTTGGTGGAACAGTTGAACTATGTTGTCAACTCCTTTCCTTCACCTTCACCCACTTCCCTTCACCTTTCTTTTTTTAATTCCTTCCCTTCCTTCCTTTCCTTTCCTTTCCTTCCTTCCCTCTCCTTTTCTTACCTTCCCTTTCCTCTCTTTCTTTTCCTTTTCCTTACCAACCCTTCTTTTCCTTTTTTGCTTTCCTTTCCTTTCCCTACCTCTCTGTCCCCTTCCTGTCCTGTTGTTTCCTTTCCTTTTTCTTTTGCTTTCCCCCTTCCCTTCCGCCTCTGCACTTATTTTCCTTTTCACCATTTCATGATTTCTAGATAAAAAGTGTCTGGGCGAGGTCCTGTGGTACCCAAAGTAGGAATACCAAAGTGCCCTGATTTGCTGAGCTTTTAAATTTGGAGTGTCAAAAAACTACCATTCAAAACAGAACACAAAACTCTAACAGAAGGCAATGATGAAGGTAATAAGATTAGTAAAGGATTATCAATAATTAAAAAAAATAAAAAAGGTTGACCACAAATTTTATTCCATACATTGTCACCTTTATAAGGCTCAGGAATCACCTGTCTGCTGTAAAACATTTTTCTGGTGCTACAAACATGAAAACAACACAACAAAAGTATGTATAAATGTTTTAATAAACTGAGAGAAGAAGGGAAAAATACCCTTCTATGGTGCATGTATCAGTTTAAAGATCTGGCTCCTATCATTCTTTTTGGGGTCTTTCAAATTGACTGATACTCAATGTGGTCACTTAAATTGATACTAGGATGTAGAGAATTGGGGATGCACCTGGGGACAGTGGGTATATCTAGCTAACAGCACCCCCCAGATAAAGGGGGGTAAAGGTTGGGAGAAATTAAAGGCAACTGAAGGCAAAATATCTGTAAACTAATTTGCTATGAGATAATAAGGGGCTAATCAAAGTGCAGAAGAAGGGTGGGAGATGCAGAGAAAGTGGTCTGCTCCCATATCTCCTATGCCCCCCTAATGGCACCGTCACAGCCTATTGCTCATCCTTATTTTTCAAGTCTGAATCATTCTTTATTGATTATTAACCAATCAGGAAACTGTTACAATGTTACTTTTCTGCACAACTCTCTGATGTAACAAAAGCTTCTGCATTGCCCCTTTGACATCCTTATTCCGCAGTGTATATATGATAGGATTTAACATGGGCGTGATGACCGCATAGAAAACCGTAATGAAGCGATTGGCGGACGAGTAAACAGACATTGGCTGGAGATAGACAATAATCCCTGTGCCATAGAATATGGAAATCACCATCAGGTGTGAGGCACATGTGGAAAAGGTCTTACGCCGCCCTTCCCTGGATTTTATCTTCAATATGCTCCTAATGATGTAACCATAAGAAAGGAAAACCATCATGAAGCAAGATGGCCCTAGAATTCCCGGTGTCACAGTCAGCATGATTTCATCAAGCCTTGTATCTGAGCAGGACAATTTAATCAGCGGGGTGGCATCACAGAAAAAGTTGTCCATGTGATTTGGTCCGCAGAAGGAAAGCCGTAAAATAAAGGCGGTGTGGAAAGTAGAATGGATGAACCCGCCAAACCAGGCACAGGCACCAAGTGGCAAACGGACTTCTCGCCTCATTAGGGCGGCATAACGTAAGGGGTTGCATATTGCCACGTATCGATCATATGCCATGGCGGTGAGAAGAAACATCTCAGAACTTGCCAGGACATGGAATAAGTACATCTGCAAAATACAACTGTCAAATGAAATTCGCCTGTTGTCAGCCAAAAGGATATCCAGCAGCTTGGGAACGGTGACTGAGGAGTAAAAAATATCCAAAAAGGAAAGATTGGTCAGAAAAAAATACATTGGTGTCTGCAGACGAACATCCAACTGTATGATTAACACGATGACCCCATTGCCCAAGATGGTGCTGATATAGACAACGGTGAATGTCATAAATAGAAGAAGACGTACCTCATAGACGAAAGTAACGCTGGACAGGATAAATTCTGGGATGTTACTTTGGTTGGAGAATAAATAAAGCGGATCAACATTCATCTATGAAAGAGAAACTATAAGAGTGAAATTATGTAAGCAAGACATGGAAACAATGGTGAAACATAGAAACAATGGTCAAACAATGTTTTTCAGTCCTTGGCCATTCCAAGTTTGCTTGAATCAACCTTACAGGATCACCCAGGTTCTCCCAAGATAGTTTTCCTTCTCCAGTCTTGGAGAGCTTTAATAAATCAGGGTCATTGGATTGTTCACATCAATACATTGCTAAAGTGCCAAAATGGAACCAGGCCAATTTTTAAAACAATCATGCTGTTTAGTGTAAATTATAAGAATTACTTTTGGAAATTAACTCTACAAATTGAAAAACACCAACTGTGCACCAATCCAACCAGCCAGGGTCTCACCTACCTTCTACAATTGCTTACAAATGCTCACCTACCACTTACTAAAACTAGTCCTCACCATCCCCCCACCTTCCATGTAGGTCAGTATATCCCAACCAGGGTTCCTCCAGAGGTTGCTGGGGTTCCTTGAGCAATACGCAGTTTGTGCCTCTCAGGTCAGTTTAAGTGACATCACTGATCCTTTTGTCTTTTTTACCTTTTTTGCCTTTTTTATCTTTAAGGCTGACATTCTTCCCAATGGGGAGCAAGTCTTCCCACTGACCATAGCACTAATTTTCTGTGAGCTGTGGATATAATAATTATAGCAGGGGTTACCTGAAGACCTGAAAGTTATTTCAAGGGTTCCCCCATGTTTAAAAGGCCGAGAAAGTCTGATGAAGAGACATCTGCTGTATCTGCTTGGGAATTAAATCTGGTCTTCCTACTTTGAGTGTCACATGGTCACACATTACTGACCTCCCTCCTCTTGGTTGGGGAAAAAGATGAGGGGAAATAGGATGTAGTGCAGTGCAGAAGCACATCTGGATCACACTCAGTTATTCTGTCCAACACTTTGCTTCAATATACTGTATTCACTTTTCATCCTGATTGCTATTAGAGTTCGTCTTGTTCAATTTTGTTTTTTGTTGGGATCAAACAGACACAAATCTATTATGGTAAACCTATACCTAAAAAATCTAAAACTCCTAAAACTGTAATCAGCCTAATGGAAGGCAAAATAATCCTACATATTGTTTCCAAAAAGGAAAATATTTTTGCTGAAAGGTAATTTAAAAATGTCATATTAGATGCCATCAGTATAAGTTTTAAAGTTTCTTTGATAATCACCCTGGAGCTCCAGTTAGTGACTGGAGCAAGCAACAGAAAGCTTTCCCCAATCTCCTCTCCCCCAGTGATCAGACTACACTATTGTAACTTTGTATTCAGTAAAAAGGTAAGAGGCTGCAGCAGACATCTCAGTTAAGCTGCGTACACACTGCCAATTTTTGTCGTTGGAAAGGATCTTTCACGACAAGGGAGTGCACGATGCATGAACGGTGCTGTACATACAGCACCGTTCATGCTCTATGGAGAGGGGAGGGGGAGAGCGACGGAGCGGCACCCTGCTGCGCNCTCTCCCCTTCCCTTTCATTACGATCGGCTGTCGTCCATCATCCGTGGATCCGGCAGGTCGGTCGTCCGGACGATGGACGACACCGACTGTACACACGGCAGATTTTCGCCCGATAATTGGCCGATGCTGATTATCGGGCGATAAAAATCTGACGTGTGTACGTAGCTTTAAGCTCTATTTGAAAGATGATCTCCAACTGCTAAACAAAGTTTTTACTGAGAAAATTATGTAGTTTAAACTGTACGTTTTGAGAAAAACAAACAAATAAAAAAAAAAAAAAAGAAAAAATGATGTTTCTTAGTAGCATAAACAAGTTTTTGTTTTTTTCTGAGTCCCCCCTGTATTATAGTTTTATTACTTGTTGATCCTGCTAGCAGATTATTTTTGATGCGCCCTTTACCAGGCTGACAACGCTTTTCATTTTGCAGCAAATCACACAGCAGTAATGTCAGATGAATATGTCATTTTATATGAACTTGGAGATAAAGATAAACAAAATTCATTCCAATGTTAGCTGACACTTTAATTTATTTTTTTTATTAAGCCATAAAAATAAATTCTGATTGGTGTAAGCTCCCCCAGCAGTGTTATGAGATTCCTCAACCCTTATAGGTGTCATTATTACTGTACAGCTTAGGCTGCATGTAAGAAAATATAAATGAAGACATGTAGAATTAAAGAAAAAAACTGAATTGATGCTGAGTTGAGAGATGTAATAGCAAGTAATAGCAAGGCATGGGCCCCCCATAACTTATAAAGCAGCATGGTGGCTCAGACGTTAGCACTTACACCATTACGGTGCTGGGTCCCAGGTTTGAATCTCGACCTGGACACTATCTGGTAAAGTTTGCAGGTTCACTGTGTTTTTGTGTGGGTTTCCTTCCACATTTTAAAAACATGCCCTTAGGTTAATTGTCATTGGACTGTGTTATGGTATAGACTTTGTACAGCACTTCATAGTGTGTTGACGCTATAATAAGAATATGCTAAAAGAAACATTGCTTGAGTGCAGACCTCTCATTCTGAATATGCAGCTTGTCTGGCCATCATGCTGATCCTCTGGTGCTTTCAAAGTTACTGATCTAAAACAGTGTGCAGAATAGGAGATCTCATGTAACAAGCCAGTAATGATTGTTGGAGTATTTTTTCTTGTGATGTATTATAATATTTGTTGAATGGCATTTATGATTTAATTGTAAATAAATTGATAAAACATAAAATACAACAAAAATGTTCTATTTTAGTTTTTTATTTGTATTTTGTTTTATATGTAAAAATATTATTAATAAAACAACATAGAAAAAAAACCTCTCCTACACACACACACACACACACACACACACATTCATACTATTGTATGCCCTTTACATTTTCATACACTTCCTATCAAATAACAATGAATTGCATCAAAATATGGAAACAAGAAACAAAAGAAGGGCTGGGGAGGGTAAATATTTTTTGTGCTATACACTTGGCAAAATGTTATTGAAAATTTTGCAAAACTGCCAATTTGGTTTTTTTTCTAGCACCTACCATGGACGTACCATGTGATCTGTAATGTGAATCTCTCATCGGACCATTCACACTGGTACAATCGTATCCATGTTGCAGCATTTGCTGAACAAATACAGTTCTGTAATATATAAAATACTCAGGGGCAGCATCTGGGGAGATCATCCCACTGCACAGCTTCTGTGTTCAAATTAAAAGAAAATGTCATGTAAACATGAACTCAATTATCGTTTGTTATAAGTGATCTCTATGTGAATAGAAGGTGGAAAAATGTACAGAGACAATTATAGGAGTTTCATGGGGAATGGACACTCTCCTAAGATTTCATTGTTTGTTTTACAATAACAATGAAGCAACAGGAAGTTATTTTTGACGTTTGGTTTATTTTTACAAATGTTTCTTTTTGTATTATAATATATTATATAATATATCAAAGCTTGGATGGAATGGGGGAAAGGTTGGAGCCATTGTCAGGTTTTTATTGTTGCCTAAATCCGTCTCCTATGTCCCGGCGACCCTTACTGGGGTCCTTTAACTATTACTTGTCTGCCTCCCCAGTTTGCCTGGTCATAGCCGCCTTTCCCCTAAATTAATTTTTTTCCCCCAGGTACACCCCTGATAGCTTTACCTGGGAGTGGGTGGATATTTGGTTGCCTCCTTATTAAAATAAGCTTCCAGATTACCCTAAAACCATTCCAATAAACCTTCACAGCCTTTTTTAGGCAGCCAGATGAAGGGATAGGAGCCATGTTCTCAATGTTGGGACCACCCAAGGTTGGAGGGAAAGCATGTAGCCTGGTATAGTACTGGACAAGGGGCTTGTGAAACACCCAAGAAAATCCAGCCTGGATATGGGACTCGAGGACTGGAGTTGGCTCCTACTATAAAAATTGTATTAATCTCTGCCATATTTAAATATCCTTATGTTAGTCCTTCTGTAAGATCCTGGTCAGCACCAGTCCTCACCAGACACCAGTCCCCCAATCTCACACCGCAGTCTTCACCTATAGCAGCCCCATCTCAGCCTCGGGGGACTGGTTGGGTCTCCCAGCACTCAGTTGCCCCCAGGACTTACTGCACCAGGATGGTGTCTGGGAATTGGCTGGCAGCAAGCCAGGAGCCCACAGATAAAGCAGTACCAAGATTCCAATAGAGACAAGTCCAGAATACAGAGCAGAAGTCATACACAGAATATCTGTCCACCAAACAAAGTACACAAGGTACAAAACAGAAGCAGAGTCGGGGTCACAGGCAAAGGTCGGTCTAGGCAATATAATCTGGCAAAGTCATAAACAAGCAAGGTCAGCAACAGTAAATCAGCCGATAAATCTCCAGCACAGATTAGCCCAGCTATACACTATACCAGGCCCTGGTGACTGGGAGCAGAGAGGCTATAAAGTCCCAGCAGCCAATAGCAGTGCAGGAGTCAGGAGCTGATCAGCCTCTAGAATCCCTCCAGCTGTGTACAGCCTAACAATGGATGCTGGGGATGCCAAAAATACATCAGGCTGCACAGCTAAAGTCAAGCAAGGGCTGCTGCCATCTTAGTTCTCCTGGCTGCTGCATTGCTGGACAGAACAGACAGTGTTTTATGCCACGATGGTGCAGCGCCGGACAGATGAGCATTTCCTAACTTCTCCTCTTTCTTTTGTCTTTATTGATCAGAACCAATGGGAACACAAATTCCATGAACCTGCTTTCATTGCACAGCAATAGGCAAAATATCATGCCTTGTGTTGAATTGTAAAATAATATTAAAAATAATGTAATATAAACCTCCAGTCTGTTGCCAGTCGCACCTTCATCTAGGAGTCAACGGGGCCTGTATTGGATACCCATTGGGCCTTAATATGGTGTTCATTTAGCCTGGATCTGTTGCCCATTGGACCAGAATCTATTTGCCAGTTGGGGCTCGATTTGGTACCCATTGGTCTTGGTTCTTGTGGCCATTTAATCTCTCTGGCAGCAATAACATTGAAGCCGGTTAATAGAATTCAGGAGGAGCGTTGTTGGGGAGGGGGTGGGGATTAGGTACCCCTTTCATTACTAACCTCACCCCAGGGAAGGGACACCATTCAGTACCGAGCTCTAATGTCCTTTTCCCTTTACATGTGCTTTGGTGTAACAAGCTAGGTCAGTACAACCAGTACTGCAGAGAGAGTGCTACAGAAGGCTTGTAAGATCTGCTACCTTGATGTAGCCCTGCATTCATTATTAGATTCTCAAATGTTTCTATGTCAAAAAAAGCTGTAAAATAACCCACATATGGCTTGGTATTTTTCTCTTGAAAACCCCATACAGTACAGCTCAGATTGGGGAAGCAGCACTTTGAGCCAATCAATACACACAATTGTCAGAAATGCCCAATTATTGGCTCTGGGAAGGACAAGTGTAATTGAACTACAGAAGAGAAAATTCTCTCTTTTTCTGTCAAACTTGGATGTGGCAGAGCTGTATACAGCCTATGATTGGATGGAAAGAGATACATATCCCTTGGCGGGTATAACAGTTTCTTTTATTGTATGTTATCTGTGCATACAGAGCAGCACATTACTTCAAATTCATTACCCCAGTGTGTCAGGCCCAGTGGCCTAATGGATAAGGCATCAGCCTCCGGAGCTGGGGATTGTGGGTTCAAGTCCCACCTGGGTCATCGTGTTTTCAAACAAACTCCCAACCATGTTGTCTCTCCACAAAATCATTTCCTTTGTCATAGTGCTTATATGTGTTATTCACAAAAATAATATAAAGTAGAGTTTGTCAAATTAAAAAGATTTGTTCTGAATTCTCTGTGCTATTGAGAATTCCTTTCAAATAATTGTCTTTATGCAATCTGGGGAATTTCTTCTCATTTTCTGTTTTTCTCTAGGAAACAAAAGAAGACAAATCTTTCCAATAAAAATATCAGCAACAATAAAAAAAAATGAATATGCACAGGGAGGGGTTAGAATATTTATCAGATTCTTGCTGCTAATCCTTGTTCAATGAGATTGACAAGAAATGTAATTAAATATTTAAGTAAAAAAAAAAGACCGCTTTTGTGTAGTTTCCCAAGACTGGAGAAAATAGACTATCATGGGAGAACCTGGGTGATCCAGCAAACCTGAAATGGACCTGGAAATAATTTACCAAATAATAGCAAATTATTTTTAGGAAAGCCAGGTTTGCTGCCTCACTCAGGTTCTCTCATGGTAGTCTATCTTATCCAGTCTTGGAAAGCTTTAATAAATCAGGTCCATTGTACATCCTATTTAACAAAATGTTATTGGACAATGTTTGCATATACAGTGTATGTTAAAAACAAACTAATATTTCCTACGCGTTTCGCTTTAGCTGTTTCTTTAGGACGTCCATTCTATAAAATGATGGATAAGCCAACCAATTGCTGCAAGGATATGCGTGACTAAACTAGTGACTCTTGGATGAGAATAGTATATAGCGTCTTGGTTTATTATGTAGTAAAAAACAAAATGTTAACTCTAAATTTGCTTAATTTTTCATTATTATTCCATGCAAACAGCTGATTATGTATTTTATTGTTCAATTTGAATCTTTCAGGGGAAATGACTTCCAATATGTTTCTGAAGGGACATCATTCACACCTGTAATTATTATTATACCATGGAAGTGTCATCATTCTCACACTATCATTATCCACAACTGCCATTACACTGATTATAGTCTTTGTAAAACTTTGCTGACCTCACTGTACATCCCTTCAATTACCATTATAATATATATTCCTTTTGGAATATCAGTCAATCATATATAAGTGCCAACAAAATTGCAGCATCCTTTATTTCATGTCATTCCATCCACAACATATCCAAAACATTCACCGGTGAGTTTCTGATGAAGAATAGAAGGTAGATGGGTCATTCATGTTACATGTTACATTGTAACATGTTACATTCATGTTGCACATTACTTGTGCTGTGTATTTTTTCTTCAATCATATCGCTTTTCATTTGTTTTATAGGTTTTTAGGAAATATTCCAAAATTTTTACAATGTTGCCAATTCGTCCTTACATTCAAATTAAATATTTCTCATTTGTCAATTCAAACAAATATTGTATTGATTTTGTATTTTGTATTTGTTTTTTATATTAGCCAACGTAAAACAAAATATTTGTAAAGTGAAAACTTTTTGTTTTGGGTGATATTAGAAATATTGTCAAGTTTTATTGCTCTGTGTTTAGGAGATTTCCCCTCTCCAATTGTTTACATTTTTTCATCATTCTTCAGGACATCATCTTGGTCCAAAGTCATTTTACTAAACCTCTGTGTATCATTACTGCTTGGAATTGGAAGAAGTGCAGCTTTGATTTGCCTTAGTTCTATGTTAAGGTCATTGATCAACCTGGTCGAGAAATTCTGGATTCTGAATGTCCAGAATCTAAATACAATGGAAATCTATTGCTGCAGCCAGATTTATCCATCCTTCCCCCTACTTACCTGATACACGGACTTCTCACCACTCCTCTTCTTCTCCCTGTCTTTGTATTTCTCTACATTGGCTTTCCACCTTAAAATCAAGGCTTTGTCTTCAAATCCCTCCACAGCTCTTGTCCCACTTACCTTTCTGACCTGATAGAAAAATACTCACCTAGCCACTCTCTTCCCTGCTCCAGTGACCTACTAATGACTTCCTCACTCATAAGACTTTTCCAGACCTGCCCCAACTTATTGGAATGGTCTTCCCTGTTCTATTCAACTTACTCCTACGTTCTGCACTTTTTAAAATGCCCTCAAAACTCAACACTTCAACCTCACTTCAACCTCTTCATCTGTCCTACAAACTCCCACTACTCACCCACCTTTCCATATCCCCCCTGCTACTGTGTGCTTCTTCCCCAACCTCTTAGATTGTAAGCTCAATGTCCTCTCTTCCTCCTGTGTCACCGTCATGATCTGTCTGTCATTTGCAACCCCTATATAATGTTATGTGCCGTAATATGTTGGTGCTATACTGTTTATTAATGAAAATAGTATGGTTAAAGGGGTCAAAGATCTGAAGATTTATTACTAATTTTTGGGGATTAGCTACAGTGGTCAAATGCACAAAAATGCAAGAGGGAGACTAGTAAATGATTGGGGATCAATGTTAAAATTAAAAAATGTGGGAAATGTGCACAGTGATGGGCAAGGGACATCAAAAGTGCAAAGCTGTCACAACAGGAAAAGAATAGGAAGGAATCAAATTTAATGAACGAATTGAGGGAATTATTTATAAATAGAACAATGGAATAAAGGTCAGGTGCCTCCTTCTACTTAGTAATCTATCTTAAAAGATGTAGGTGCAGCCCCTCTTAATATTGATTTGTAAATAAATGAAAAAAGAATGGAGAGAGATTATATATCTTAGTGACAATTACACTGTTCATCACACTCATGATACAATCTAGTTTTAATAGCTCAAACCCTTCAAAATATTGAGACCATAAAACTAGATTGTATCATGGGTGTGACGAACAGTGTAATTGTCACTAAGATATATATTATATGTTTTGTTGTCATTACAATACACAACTTCCAACAAAACTCCTTCTCTCTATTCTTCCTTATTTTCAAATTTATAAATAGGACCCATTATATGTTGCTATAAATTATCAGATAATGTTATTTTAAGGAATAAAAGAAAATAAATCAGAACATTACAGAAAATAACAATCTCATAATATTCTTTGCATTGCTTATATTAATTTTTTTCCTTCTTTTAGAGTTTTGCTTCTTATAATGATATCAGATGTATGGATCACTTTATTAATAATGTTGAGCATGTCCCAGGCTTTGCCCCAATGTCAGCACACTGTACAGCCATTACCGGCTTATCTGCATGAAGGACAAATCATTATTGGTGGACTTATTCCTGTACATGAAAGAACTGTGAAACAAACGCTACGATTTAGGGAAAAGCCACCACGCCGAATGTGTGAAAAGTGAGGAAGTATTTAAATTTTTTTTCATTTAGTTTTAAAGAATTACAAAACTGTATTGTTAATATCAATGTTACACATTTGTGTCTTCTTCTGTCTCCTAAACCCTCATTACTTAGCCGCCATTCCTTATTCCCCTCCTATTGTGTTCCCCAACCCTCTTAGATTGTAAGCTCTTTTGGTTGGAGTCCTCCCCTCCTCCAGTTTGCATCTGTCTGTCATTTGCAACCCCTTTTTAATGTACTGTGCTGCATAATATGTTGGTGCTATATAAATACTTAATAGTATATTAGTAGGTGTTATGTAGGAGAATTTTAGCAACAACAGCCTAGGTATTGATTTATGGAGGAGGTCCGCAATCATCTTGTAAATATATCTGTATTCAATTATTTTAATGGTAGACTTTTTCTGTGTGGTGCACTTGAAAAATGTAAATATTTACCCAGATTTCCTTTTTCCAAATGTTCTCTTATTCTAATACAGTTGTATATTACAAGCATCTTAGCTTACCAGTGGGAAGCATTCACTATGGCCATAATAATGATAATAATAATAATGATACATTTATTTTATTTAGGTATTTCAAATGTCTCAAATATTTCTTTAGCTTGAGAAAACTTATATAATGCTAGAAGGTATTGAAGTATACTCTATTATGTTATAATAAGTCAATTGCTCACAGCTTGTGTCCTTGGGTTGAGATAAAGGTTTTGCTGACAAATCATTCCAAATCATCTGTGGGAAGAAGAAGTAATTATATTAATATATTCTGTTCACACTTCTTCTATGTAAATCTTATGAGCTGGGGTTACTCTATTATCAGAATTGCTGTATGAAATAGCCATGGCGTCATCCATCCTGGCACTTTTGGCTCATCACATCTTTGTTAAGGATGTGGATGTTTTTATCATTGCACTTTGGATGCTAATATGTTAATATTGCCATGACATGGGGATTAACTCACTGAAAGGAATCTCCAACAAGTAAAAATGCAATTTATTAAAGCTGAATTGATCAATTCCTTAACATTCTGTTATTGTAAGTTTCTGCCAACAGGTGTTTTCTTTAGCAATTACAATATCACCTAATTTAATCTTTGGCATAAAAGTTCTGTTAAAACTTGACAAAGCCTTCTACATAAAAACATGGAGTCCCCAGTAAAGGGTCCTGTACATCACACAAAGACATTGTAGACAATTGTGCTCTTCCAGCCTTGTGGTCACAGTTCAGTGAGGACCTTTTTCTGTTCCCCCATGACTGTGCCCCGGGGTACTAAGCCAGCTCCATAAAGACATGGGGTCACCAGTTTGGTGTGGAGGAACTCGAGTGTTCTGCATAGAACCCTGACCCCAACCCTACTGAACACCATTAAGATGAAATAGAATAGTGAGCCAGATCTTCTCATTCCTACATCAGTACCTGACTTCACAAATGGAGCACATTCCCCATAGACATCTTCCATAATCTTGTGAGACGTCTTCCCAGAAAAGCTGAGATTGTTATAGACATAAAGAGGGGAAATTCAATTTCATTGGCTATAATCCTCGAACGAGATGTCCAACAAACCTACTATGTGTGACGGTTAGGTGTCTAGAAACCATTGGCATTGCAGGATGCAGTAACTCTTCAGAAATGGTCCAGGTAGCACTTAGGAAAAAATATAAACACCCAGCTTGGAGCTAAGGATTTAACTTTGCTTTGGAAATTATAACCAGTTATTGATTTTATTTGATTGTTGCTAACACAGACCTGACATATTGATTTACAAATTAATTTGCATTAAAAGGCAATTCCAAAACATTTCTTTGAGCTATATATGAGGGTCTTTGTGTTCGTTCATTTATTTATCATTTCTGTAGGTTTTGGTGACAATTTTTCCATAGTTGGATTCTTAATTTGGTTAAACTCAATAGACATGTAATGATATTTTTCTGTAATTATTTTCACATGACCATCATTAAATTGTCACACTTGTATATGGACGCTCTAGTTATTGGTTGATCTAATATATGGAGAATTTATTTTTCTCAGATTTTGTTGCGATGTTTGACCACTGGCATTATGGTGAGGAAAGAGAAGCCAGCATGGTGATTAAAATACGTGTAGAGATTGGTGAAAGACTATAAATGTTAGCAATTCCTAATTTGTTTTCTAATTAAAAATGGCACAGCTGAATTCGCAATCTCACCTTTATTCGCAGATTTTACACTGAGAAATACCAGTATGTTCTTGCAATGTTGTTTGCCATAAATGAGATCAATTCAAATCCATTGCTTATGCCGAACGTGACATTAGGATATGAGATTTATGACTCCTGCTACTCAGATTCTGCAGCTTTGGACAGTGTCATGTGCTAACTATCCGGGAAACAATCCAAGGTGCCTAACTACAGCTGTGCACCAACGCTACCAAAACTGTCGGCAGTGGTCGGGGATTCTCCATCGTCTGGGTCTGTTGCTATCGCTCGCATACTCGGACTTACTAAGTTCCCACAGGTAACAATGAAATGTGTTTGATGTATAATATGATCATAACATGAATACAGGTAGTCCCCGGCTTACACACGAGATAGGGACTGTAGGTTTGTTTTTAAGTTGAATTTGTATGTAAGTGGGAACAGGTAGATTATTTTAATTAATGCCATTAGGACAGATGTTTCTCTCAACATGTTATTGGCGACATGGTGTCAGTTACTGTATAAAATCCTCACCGTGAGTTAATCCCAAACAAAGCAAAAAAAAAACTTTATGGAGCCTAGACATTCATTAACTTCAGGAGCAAGCTGTGCTTTGATATGTAAAATAAAACAACTGCAGAGTTTGTCTTAGTCATTAAAGAGTTACAAGAGGCTGCAGAAAGAGCTCACCCCCCTAAGATCACCCACAACTACAGCTGTGTTTAGCAAAAGATTTCTTCTGCAAGTCATGCAAACCACACCCTCCTCCTCATCAAGCCTCCATCCTGCACACGAGCAAGCAGGGAAGCCCCATTCTTATCTAGGAGGCACCCGTATGTCGGATGGTCTTAACCCAGGGACTATCTGTATGTAAAAAAATTTAAGAAGATTATTATTTACTTACCATTGTATTGAGGCTTTTTATTTGTGGTAGGACTTAACAAAGCTAAACTGGTATAACCTTGTTCAGTCTCAGGTTATTTAGGTGTGGGCTGCCTTGACACATTGGGATCATTTACACTTACTGTTTAATGATACAAAAATTAATTTTCAAGCATTTGTGAGCTTGCTGTGTGTTGCCCTCAAATTTGCCCCACAAGTGGTATGCAGGAGTATTTATGAACCCACGTTTTAAAGAATGAAGGGTAAATTTTAACCAATGCCTATGGAGAGAACAGAATCAGAACTAGGCACCAGGGATGCCAAGAAACCATTTTTGTTGGGCACCCTTCAGTTTCTTGCTTATGGTAGAGATGCATATCCCTTCTGCATTGGGAATTCTGGAATCAGATGACATGGAGAACTGAAGGGGCTTTATGATGTTCTGAACTGGCAGATGTCTCACGATCTGAAGGGAGGTCTGGTTAAAATTGGAATCTTCGATGATTGGGATCCCAGCGGGCAGAAATTGCTTCTAAATGAGAAAATGATCACATGGGGAGAGAAATACACACAGGTATTGTTATCCATTTATATATTTATTAATATGTATTTGTTTATGGGACCTCAGCTGCAATTGCTCTGAATAATATTTGCAGAATATATAAATATATTTGTTTACAATGGTGGTCAACTCTGCTAAATCTAAAAATGCATTGTTGATATCTCCGATTGGCCAAAATGTAGGTTCATAGGAGAGCAACATCCACATGGCTACAGCTTATAAAAAGTTTTAGCTGTTCCCTGCATACTGCTGAACAATATATGAACACAGATCTATCGTTTTCACTGTTTTATTTTGCATACTTTTAATAAAGAGTTTGTGTTGTGTAAAGCCTCCAAATTCCTCATAAATGTTTTCTTGTGTGTGAAGCAAAAATACATTTTTTTTGGCCAAATCCAAGACAGATTTCAAAAAACAAGGATGGTGCCAACAATTATAAAAATTGCAAGCTTGTGCAATGAAGCAAGTCATAAATATCTAAGAATCTAACAATTGTTCCCAGGAGTTTTCGTTATTTGAATTGTTATATGTGATTGCTCAGATCTAGTTTATCTTGTTAGGTGCCGCCCTCTGTGTGCTGCGACAGCTGCTTTCCAGGATTTCGGAAAGCCCCCCGGGATGGAGCACCTTTCTGTTGCTATGAGTGTGTCCCGTGCTCAGATGGGGACATATCCAATAAGACTGGTATGTGTTCACATTTTAGGTGGAATGGTTATCGTTTATAAATAATTTATTGGGGATTGACTGGAGGAATAATTTATAAATATCAGATATTATATATAGACATTTAGATTACAGACACACCTTTGCAGGTGTGACAGGGGAGACATAAAAAAGGCCCTTACAAAGTACAGTATAAGCAGGACTTCATCAGATGCAAAAGGATTCAAAGAGGAGCAAATGTGATAATAATGGGTCTACATATTTTAGACTGGGTCAGAGCAGTTCTGATCTTCCTGCTCCTTTCATTTAGATCAGGGACTTAGAACCTATTGAGTGATTGGAAAGAAAGACTCCATGCCCCACATAGGAAGTCCAAACTGATCTATTTCATTTTTTGGATGGGTGTATTCAACCCAGATAAACGCAATTGTGCCTGATTTATCAAAACTCTCAAAGACTGACGAAAATAGACTATCACGGAGGAACATGGGTGATCCAGCAAACCTGGAATGGATCTGGTCCAGGATTGAAAACATTTGCTAATAGCAAATGATTTTAAGAAATCCATTTCAGGTTTGTTGGATTACCCAAGTTCTCCCATGACAGTCTATCTTCTCCAGTCTTGGAGAGCTTTAAAAAATTAGGCCCATTGTGTTTGAAAGCTTCCTTCATCAGGGCTCTTTACACTAAAATGAATGAAAAATCAATCATGCAGTTTTCAAAAAAACTTGGAAGGTAAGTGTGAACCAGAAACTGGTTCAAGAAGTAGGCTGCTGCTTGATCCACAGATGGAGGATTGCTATATTTCCATTTCCTTTTCTTGTCTCTCCAATCACTTAGCAATCCATAACAATAGATTCCATTAAATGAAAAAAATGATACACATGGAATCCAGCACCTCTACTCATAAATTATCAGATATATTTGTGAATCTAAACATCATAATAGGGCTTCCTATAGTAGAACCTTTCTGGGTCCATTGTAAAAATGGACCAATGGAGCCTATTATCTGCTCTCCTTGTATAACATTATGCTGCTCATTTTTTTTTTAGATGCAGCAGACTGTAAACGATGCCCAGAGGATCAGTGGTCAGATGAGCATCGGGTGAAATGTATACCGAAAGTGATTGAGTTCCTTTCCTACGAGGATCCTTTGGGTATAGCCCTCTCTAGTGTCACCAGTGTCTGCTCCTTGCTTACTTTCTCTGTACTTTGCATCTTTATTCGCTTTCGTGACACTCCACTGGTGAAAGCCAACAACCGAAGCCTGAGCTACCTTCTCCTGGTGGCTCTCCTCTTGTGCTTTCTTTGTTCTTTCTTGTTTATTGGTCGCCCAGCTACGGTCACATGTCTAATCCGACAAGCTGTATTTGGGATTACATTCTCTCTCTGCGTGTCTTGCATCTTTGCCAAAACCATTACAGTGGTGATTGCTTTCAATGCCACAAAGCCCAATAGCTCTCTTCGGAAATGGCTTGGCTCCTCCATTCCAAACTCCATGATTGCTGCTGGATCCAGCATCCAAACTATTATTTGTGCTACATGGGTAATCACAAACCCATCTTTTCCAGATCTGAACATGAAAGCTACTAAAGGTGTCATAACTGTGGAGTGCAATGACAGGTCCATAACCTTCTTTTATGTCATGCTGGGATTCCTTGGGTTTTTGGCCATTTTGACCCTTGTGGTTGCCTTTTTGGCCAGAAATCTCCCCGATGGCTTTAATGAGACAAAGTTTATCACCTTTAGCATGTTGGTCTTCACAAGCGTTTGGATCTCCTTTATCCCAGCCTATGTGAGCACAAAGGGCAAATACATGGTGGCTGTAGAAATTTTTGCCATTCTCTCCTCTAGTCTTGGACTCATTTGCTGTATTTTCGCCCCTAAGTGTCATATTATCATTTTGAGACCTCATATGAACACCAGAGAATTTTTAGTTTCAAAAAATCAGATTGGTAAAAGAAAATAAAAGTCATATCTACCTGTTTTGATTTTCACAATGTTTGTATCTATCTTATTCTTGTTATATATCCGTTGAACTGTGTGCTGCCCTTTATATTGTACTTGATGCACAATATGCAGATATTACAAAAACACACAAAATAATTCTGGTAATAAAATGAAAACATTTACTGAAAGTTTCCCCAGTCTCTGTGGTATAATTATGGTCAGACAATTAATGGAAAACAAAAGCTTGTTCTGTTATTTCCTATTCGAAAATATCCGTTGTTGGCTATTAAAATAAAGCTCCATTTTTCTTAAGGCAAAACATGTTCCTTTCTAAAACAATGGTTTTAATAAATGTAATTGCAGACTATTTACCGTTCCTGTTTATACTTACACATCCCAGTGTTCCTAGGGAACAGAGTCATTGAAATTTGGAACTGTTGGCACTTCTTTTGGTCTCTGTGGATCCACCATTACTTCAAGATTAGCATGCAGCTTGTATGAGCTGTGTGCCTGGGTATTTTTCTCGGTCTCTTCTCCCTTGCTGTTGGCTCTGGATCACCCTCCTTATCTGAGAAAATGTTGAGATACATAAGCATGGTTTTAATGTTTTGTTTTCTATTAATAACTGCATAATCCCTCCAGAGATAATGTGCTCTGGAGGAAGCGGATTTAATACCGTGAAATGCGTCGAGCTTGGAGGTTTCTAAAAATTGGATCATGCTGAACATGTTTAATGTAGTTAAGATGGGGATTATGTACCTTCAGTCTTTTGCACACTTACCTATGTTGATATTTAATGTGAAATAAATCTGTGATTTTTTTATTATGTTATTTGGTTAAAATAATATTTTGCTATGCCTAAAACCCCTTTAATTTGTGTTTTTTTTTTAAACAATTACTTTTAGGATGTGGCATGATAATATATTTAATTTATGTCCAAAGATACGCATTTCTTATCTTCTTTGTATTAGTTCCTTACCATGTCTTGTTATCTTGTTCTGCTCTGTGTCTCTGCGTGGAGGTGTTCATCTTGGTAGATAAGCAAGGCCTTGCTTCTTCTTCCCAAAGCCATCTTTCAACTGGTTGGACAATGATTAAGAGGAAGCAGAGGAGTCCAGGAACCACAGAAAGGATAAAGCAGGGAGATCCTTGCACTGTTGGTACTCAGATACAGCTTCCTCTCCAGCAAACAGAAAAGTCAGCAGCACCATAGTAACCCCATCAAATCTCTCTCTGAATCTGCTGAGCCTAGAAATCAAAGGCAAATTTACTTCCAATCCATTTTGCGGGTAATGACCCATTTCTTCAGGGAACATGTCAGTACAAACAGACATTCTTACAACTGGTTAAGGAAAGGTATTGAGATAGTAATAATCAATACAAATCGTCATAGCAGAAAAAATGTATATCCAAAGGCTCAATATGTAAACCAAGAGCAAAGAACAAAAGGTGAGAAGAAAAGAACAAAAAACACACTATTCTCTCCTCTTTTTGTTCTTTACTCTTGGTTTAACTATTGAGTCTTTGGATACATGATCCTCCTATGTTCCCTGAGGAAGCAAATGTTGTAAAACGCGTCATGATCTCTAGGATGCTATTGGAATCATTGAACCAGTGACCCGCAACTACAAACCAATTTCTATATCTAAATCTTGTTGAAATCTTTATAAACAAAGTATTATCTTGTAACAGTTGTTCATGGGTTTATGTACAATAGAAGAAAACTGTTGTATTGATATTTTCTCAGTTGTACCCTTTGATCCAAAAAAAACCCTTTTTTTGCTGTGTGAATAGACCGATATTAAACCTATTTTCACATTCTCTTGTTTGTTATGTACTTGGGGTTGGTTCCTCAACAATTTTCTAGCTGATCCTAAGGGTTATCTAATCCAATTTTTAATAAAGAGTAAACTTTATCTTCTCCATATTTGCAGAGGGATTGGGTTAACTGCTGCAAAATACAATTTATTTTCATGTCCATTCTTGTTGCTCCCATTGGCAAATTTACACTGGAAAGATATTTAATTTTTAATTATAAAATAGCTCTAAGCCTTTGAAGTCTCCGACATCCTCACCAAATAACATCCTCCGAGAATTATCTTACATGAAAATTATATCACTGAGGTCCATGAGAGGCTGTGAATGGACGTAACATTAATAGAAAATGATTTTACCACTTACAAGACTTCCCTTGTGGTGAATTGTGATGAATCCACACGGAGGGGAAACAGATGCAAACCATTTTAAGATAATGAATTTGCAATTAACTTGTCAAAATGATCTCAATGATGATGTAGCCTACCTGAGGAATTGTCCATCCCTGGTTGTCCAGTGAGCTGTTTATAAATGGTGGACCGTCCATTGTGTTGTGCACACCATGCTGTGTATTCTTCTCTAGGCTTCATACATGAGTTTTACAATTGCCTTCAAATCTTCTGACCTTCCAATGAGGTTATCGAAGGTCCTTGTGTTTCTAGCATTGATAACTGTTGTCCAGGAGTCAACCCAATCCAGGTGCCTTCTGGAGAAGCAGAATATAGAGTCCTTCTGGAAAGACGGAGATATCATCATCGGGGTCATCACATTGATTCATTCCACCATTTATCAGCCCTATGTGACTTATCAAGAGAAACCAGAAGCTGCAACCTGTGAAGAGTAAGTTATATTTGGTTTCAGTTTTCTCATTATTATAGCTTTATTATTGTTTTTTACCAATATGCTTTTTATTCCACACAAAGTGAGTGAAACATTTACCACTTCTGGAATGCTACGTAAGAACTAAGTAATTTATAAAGTTAAGGTTGCTATAGAATTATTATGTTTTCAATCCACTGACATTTGATTTATGTTCAAATGATCAATTTTTGGGGGAAAATGCTTGAAAGTATAAAATGTTTTTGCTGTTATTGGTGAACCATCATATCAAAATTGTAACTACAGTTTATTGTCATTATCAATATTTCAATTCATTATAAAAAGGAAAATCATTACAATACAGGTGAATTATCGATCAAGAGTTTTTTTAATCAAATATTTGTATTCAATCAGAAAGAATGTAAATCAATTGTAATTACATTATGCAACCAGTGCTCATCTGAAATGGTCTGGACTCTGGATACTGTTTTTATCACATATGACTAATCTTCAAATACCGCACCATGGGCCTGAGTTATTAGAGCTTAGATAGACAATCATAAGAGATTCTGAACAATCCAGCAAATCTGCAATGGATTTTTTGAAATCATTTCTTTTTTTAGCAAATGTTTTCAGTCCTGGATCAGATCCATTCCAAGATTGTGTGGATCACCCAGGTTCTCCAATAATAGTCTATCTTCTCATGTCTTTAATAAATCAGACATATTGAATCATGTCTTTCCTTTGTTTTTCCATATTTTTTTCAAATACTCATCTATATCTTTTTCTGGCCTGGAGATCAACCTATTAGAACAAAATTCAAATGTGAATATGATCATAATATAAATTACAAATGCCAATAATAGACAATTGCATTGTATTGCATTAGACTAAGCAATGATACATCCGGCCAAACTTCATTAATTGATTTCTTGTATGTGTCAAAGCTGCAAGAAAATGGAGACAAAATATCTCTTTATAACGTGAAATATATTTCTTCTCTACCAGTTTTGTCATCAGGTACTACCGAGATGTGTTGGCTGTGATATTTGCCATAGAGGAGATCAATGAGAATAGGAACATCCTGCCAAACCTGACTCTGGGTTTCGATATATTTGATTCATGCGTGTCTGAAGCGAGGGCGATCCAAGCCACCATGATGCTGCTATGGGAGGAGAAGGATTTGGCCTATGATCGCATTGGAAGTTGGAAAATTCCAATTCTGGCTGGCATTGTTGGAGATTCCATGTCAACTTTATCCATTCCGATTGCCAGGATCGCTGGCCTGTGCAATTACCCTCAGGTACGATTTTCATGAATCAGTACTAACATATTAGCAATTTCCTAGGAACCCCTAACAAATTCACCCATTTCAGTGTTTTCCAGTCATGTATTACCCAAAATGACTTTATATATTTTCTTCATGGCAAGTTCTCTATAATAAGTGTAAAAGTAAATGTATATTTTACACGGGTTATCAGATTATTTTATGTCCTACTGGGAGATTTTCTTTCACTTGCTGTCTTGGAGACCCAAAAGGAAATAAAAGGTAATCTCTCTCTATGCAAGGATTCCACTGAACACTAAGGGGTCCCCAGAGGTTCTGCTGCAGGTGTAGGGGATTTATTTACATCCAATGGTGGCTTTACTTTTCCCCAGCAGCTACTACTAATTCACTGCTATTACATAGTTACATTGTCAGGTTGATAAAAGACATCAACAAGTCCATCACGTTCATCAACTAGGGAAATAAACATATCCCCTGTGAAAAGCAAAAAAAAAAAAAAAGAACCCTTTTAAACCCTTGTTCAATTTGCTTCCATTTTTTCAGGGGAAAAATATTCCTTCCTGATCCCATGAGGCCATTGGATGTTCCCTGGATCAGCAGTCTCTGTTATCTTTACTTTAAAGCTTTAATCCCCAGTTATATTCTGTGCTTCTAAAAATCATCCAGCTTTTTCCTAAAGCAATCTATAGAAGTTGCTGAAACTACTTCCTGAGGGAGCCGATTCCACATTTTCACAGACCTTACAGTGAAGAATCCCTTCCTTATCCCGAGCTTAAACTTCACACAAAGAGTGCCCTCTTGTTCTTTGTAATGATCTCAAAGTGAATAATGGGGAAGAGAGTTCTCTATATGGACCATTTATATATTTATACAGGGTGATCATAAACGTCTCTTCTCAAGGGAGAACAGATTCAGTTCAGCTAATCTCTCCTCATAGCTGAGCTCCTCCATTCCTTTTATTAGTTTAGTTGCCCTTCTCTGCACTCTCTTCAATTCCACAATGTCCTTTTTGTGAACTGGTGCCCAAAACTGGACTGCATATTCCAGATGTGGTCTGACCAATGCTTTGTACAGGGGCAGGATTATGTCTCTACTAAATCATTGCTGTTGGGTAATTAAATATTATCCCAATGCTATGTTTGTAGTCCCTTTTTCCAGTGTCACACAGCAGGATGAGAAGGGTGCGATGTGTTCATGTGGAGTACCAATTGATTGAAGCTTTTCACCGCTGCTCTTGCTGGAGAGATGCATCAGCTCCACTGGGTAAAGACTGACTTGTACCATTTACACCACTTGGCCTATATCCTGTACACTCTTAAACATAACCCTGTATACCCCTTATATTCTCCCTGGCACAAAAACGTTAGTTTTACAAGGAAACATCAATGCAAATATTTTTTTTTACTATTTTTTTATTAGATTTTTTTTCTTATTAATAATAATATTGATAATAATAATAATATAGCACCAACAATTTACACAGTGCTGCACAATAAATAGGGGTTGCAGATGACAGACAGACACAGAAAATAACATAGTAGGAGGAGAGGACCCTGCCCTGAAGAGCTTACAATCTAAGAGATGGAGGAAGTATCACTCAATAGGAGGGGGGATATGGAACAGTGGGGAGTAGTGAGCATTTTAGGAGACATTTACCAGAAATAAGAGAGAAATGTTTAACACGCTCTTCTTTTTTAATATAACAACATATTTATTGCTACATCTACATATCCCTGATCACACTTATATACCATGAGCTGCAGATGAGAACATCATTTCAGGGGTTTTCTAAAACCTTATATAATATCTAATGTGTTTTTAGGGGTTCATTGAAGGTAAATAGATTGATAAAAGTTGCTTTGTGTGTTTCTGTCTTGTTGGCAATGATCAATAGGACAAAATAAGTATCTAGGAAAAAACAGCAAAAAGCAGGGGCACAGATAACAATACAAAGATGGCAGTTAGTGATGAGAATTAATTAATACACTTTGTGCCTTAACATTTTAACTATGAAGTTTTATCAGAATTTTGTCTCTTTCTCTAGACACCAAAATGGTTCTTTTTTTGTAAGAATCCTAATGGTCTTCACAACTACAAGGCAATGCATATTTAGCATTGAATATATCTCATAAATAAGATCCAACATAAGGTTTTCTATTTCAGTCACTATAGTTGCTGTCCCCAATTTTTTTTAGATCAGTTTTGGTGCTTTTGATCCAGATTTGGGTGACCGGATTCAGTTCCCCTCCTTCCTCCGCACGGTGCCCAATGAAAACATCCAGAACAAAGCCATTTCTCAGCTGTTAAAACATCTAGGATGGACTTGGGTTGGAATTCTTACCAGGGATGATGATTTGGGGGCTCTGGATGGACAAAACCTGAAAGATGAGATTATCTCCAACCAGGGCTGTGTGGCCTTCTTGGAGAAGATCCATTTCCGTTATACGCCTGAGAAACTCAGAAAAATCCTGAATGTGGTCATGAATGCCACTGCGGTTGCCGTTGTTGTGTACTGCGAGGAGATGCATGTCAAGCCTCTTCTGGACATGATGTCAGAAAATGGGAAAAAGGGTAAAATATGGATCTACACCTTAAGTTTTACATTTATTCCTGAAATGTTTAGCGAAAGCAATGCAAGATTACTGAACGGTTCCATTGGGTTGGTTCTACACAGCGAGCCTATGCCTCAGTTTGGCCAATATTTGCGCCATCTTCATCCATCTAAATATGCAGATGACATTTTTATAAAGCCGTTTTGGGAAATTGCCTTTGAGTGTAAATGGTGCTCCAATGGAGACTTTGCAAATGATAGCAACAGTATCAGTCCTTGTAAGGGGGATGAAAGTCTGAATGAGGTGGATACTCTTTTTGAGCTGGGAGATCTAAGCTATACCTTCCAGGCCTATATTGCTGTCCATGCCTTTGCTTACGCCCTTCATAACCTCCTACATTGTACAAATCAGACCTTTCCTTCTGGAAGCTGCAATGAGGAAAATCTGCTGCCATGGAAGGTATGCATTCAATTCTTGTTCAGCAACTTGTGAATAATTTAGCTAAATCTGCAAATTTGTGATGAGCCCTAACATTTGTTTAAGAAAGATTGAACTTTTTGAAAAGGGTCTAGTATGTCTTTTTTTCATAAATGCTTCCCCCTGCCTGCCAGGGTCGACACTGAGCCACGCATGCTGCACTGCCCATGCCGGCTAAGTTCATTTGCTTTGTCCATGCACCTAGCCAACATGACTTGGACATAGCAATTCATGGAAGTTAGGCCATTCTTGCTTGGCCAATCACATTCTGAACCCATAAAAGATGGGGATGAAAGCTCTGATAATAAAGGGACCATGGCCAACGCATCGCATGAGAATTGTATTTAAATGCTAAGCATACCACACTGTATAATATGCTGTACAAAAGCCCCCGGGGGTCTCATATTTCACAAGTCATTAGTTTCTGCTTTAAGGAAAAATCTGCTTTTAATTTTATGCTTTTAAAACATAAACATTGTGCAACGCTAGTGCTTTTACCCCTATGCATCTGGAATATGGTATATGTGATGTAAAGCAATGTTTCTTGGTGTATTATGAAAGACATGACAGAGAAAACATTATGGAACAATTTACTGTATGGGTCAATATTCCTTCCTTTGCAGACCACAAAGTCATTAGCAATGATTGTTTTGTATTTATTTCTCAATATCGCTCCTTGCTTCAGGTTTTCCAGCACCTGAAAAATGTCCACTTCAAGACTCAGTCCGGAGATAAGGTGTTTTTCAATGATATTGGTGAAGTTCCAGCCATGTTTGATATAATGAATCTGCAGATTTACCCCAATAATGAATACAGGTTGGTGAAAGTGGGCAGGTATGATTCCCGGGAGTCCCTAGATGAACAGGTCACTTTGGACACGAGTTCTGTCATTTGGAACCAGGAATATGAACAGGTAACTTGTTCACTTCCTATAACATGGTAATAATAGCCATTCCTGATATATCTTTGTGGAATTTAAAGCTCAACACTGGGCATATCTGGGCATATATTTTTTGTATAATTTTTGTTAGCACGTTAGGTTCTCATATATTATGACTTTAGGAGCTCCTCTGATATATACAGCTTGAAGCCTCACTTCTGGCTCCCAATTGCTTTAGAATAGTGTGTATGATGGACACCTGCAGGGCCATTTCGGGGCACAGGTTGTATATGCATATTACTAGGGTACCATCTTGTGTGCCTGGAGGAGGGGGACTGGTAGCGACAGAGTACAGACCACAGGCTCCTCCTTTCCTAGTCTATACCTATTTGTACTTTTCCATGTTCAGTGAAGCTCTGAAGGAAAACATTGCTGGGAATTCCTTCTATTGTACTGACCCCAAAATAGAAAATAATAGGTGATTAAGAACTCTCTCCACCCTGTATCTGGCTGACCTGGCTGCATTTCTCCATTCAGACTACCATTCTAGATTGCTTTCTTCATTCTAACCCCCCAATCCTTGCTAATGCTCTCTGTCCTTGTTAATTCCTCTTTATCCTTGCTGATTCCTCAATTTTGACTGCCTTCTCAACCCTAACTGGTCCTAGTTCATCCATTTTGGGAAAGGAAAAAGGTGTTAGCGTGCGTTGAATGGGGAGGAAAAAAGCCAGTAATGGCCCTGGAAACACAAAACAAAAAATCGAAGAGCCAGAAGAGGTGGGAGCACTGGCTCCATCCAAATAATGTGCTTTATTATATTGTCAGTTTGTCCTTTATTTCTGGGGCTATGTAGGAGAGGTCTGTTGACTATGTGGAGTTTTATAGTTGCCAACCTTGTTGGTAACATTAATGTTTTAGATTCAGCGTATATATTTTTTTTTGTTGTTTCACCTTTGGTTTCATAGTTGATAAATGTTGTAAATGTTTATTTAGTTTATGATTATTATTTTATTTATTTCCTAATTTTAGATGCCACGTTCGGTTTGCAGTGAGATGTGTGAATCGGGGCATAGAAAGGTTTCAGTCAAAGATCGTCCAATTTGCTGTTTCCAGTGCGTCCCATGTTCGCTTGGAGAGATCACTAATGATACAGGTGATGATACTAGAATGGGGAACTGAAATCATTTTGTAACAGTGGTCATGAAAACAGTGCCAATGTTATCTAAAGTGGAATTGTGACCGGGATAAAGACATGCTATTGTATTTCCAACCAGCATAACAACAAGTCATGAATGGTCACTGTAGCTGCTGGAACTGTGGGGAAGGTTTAGTTTAAAAGAAGGAGAGAATGAAAAGGAAAACGATAATCCAAGTCAGGTTTCAGCACTCTGCAATCTACCTTCTCTTTCATTAGGGATTGGAAGACTGAAGGGATGAAGAGTCACTTCAGGTACAAGGGAGCAAGGAGAGCAGAGCTAATGATTTAAAAATGTGGAGCAGAGCTGCAGAGAGAAAGCAAAACTTTGAATTATTTCCGAGTGTCTGTAGCTACATGTATACACATCCAATTACTGCACATTCCTACAAATACCCAATATATCTGGGCACCCTGTTCCAATAAATATTTAAAAATGTTTTAAAAGAACAAACTCTCATCTACATGTGTCATTTAATGACTAAAACTGCCCAGAGTCAAAAATTCTTAGAAATATATAAAGAAAGAAGGCATCTACACTGTTTGGTAACATTAGTCTATAGTCTAAAATCCAGGGTTTCCACTGCCAATGCCAGGACTGAAATAATGAGTTGAACATTGACTATTGTAATATATGATGAAGTGCCTAAAGACCAATGAAAACCTTGGCCATACTGTCCTTAAAATGTAACTAAAGCTGCAGGACTCACCTAATGATGACGTCCCTGGAGCCTGGCAAGCTGCAGCTCTTCTTTCCCCCTTACCACCCAGGGTAGGAAGTACCAGACCCTAAGTAAAGGGGATTATCAGCCCTCAAGCTCCCCTGGCTTGAGGGCTGATAATCCCCTTGACGGGCGAGGGATTGAAGGGCTGCGATTCCTCAGGCTTCAGGGAGGTGATCCTCAGGCTCAAGGGGCTGCGCTCCCCCAGGATTCAGGGCTCTGGTGTCCCTGGCTTGGGCTCTGGTACTTGCCACCCTCTTTCTTTCTTCTTCTGCCCAGCAATAATCTCCAAACACCTTGATTGACCATGTCAGGTGACGTAACCCCTGCACAGGTTTGCATCTCTTTATTTTGTAAATTAGGATCTGGTTCCACTTTAACCACCATGATTTATATAGTGTTTGCATAGATTGTTTCAAGTTTTTCCCACTTTTCATTGTTTGCTGCCTATTTTCATTCTTGTAAAAGATTAAAATGTTGGAAAACAAATAATAGAAAAGTTTCCATCGTCATAGACTTCCCTCCCCTCAATATAAACGTTTAACGTCTTACAAATACGGGTTTAGAAATTTTAACTAATTTTAATATTTATTTCAAATCTTAATTATTTTCAGAAGCAACTGCTTGTGTGAAGTGTCCGGATGACCAATGGCCTAATGAGAAGCAGGACAGCTGTCTCATGAAGATGATCGAGTTCTTATCCTATGAGGATACGATGGGTATCTCTTTGGCTGTAGCTTCTGTCACTTTCTCGATGACGAGTATCTCAGTGGTGTGTATCTTCCGAAAATATTCAGAGACTCCGGTGGTCAAAGCCAACAACAGAAACATCAGTTATGTCATTCTTGTAGGCCTGATTGTCTGCTTTCTCTCCACCCTCTTCTTTATCGGCTTCCCCGACCCCATTATGTGCTACATCCGGCAGATTATTTTTGGTATTACCTTCTCCGTGGTCGTCTCCGGCATGTTGGCCAAAACTATAACTGTCATTCTAATCTTTCAGTCTACCAGGCCCGGCTCCATTGGCAAACGCTTTGATTCCAAAATCTCCAATGTTGTTATCTACTTCTGCCCCTTATTCCAACTGGTCATCTGTGCAGTTTGGGTTGGGACATCCCCACCATACCCAGAATTAAATATGACATCAAAAGCAGACATTATCATTGCAGAATGCAACGAGGGCTCCAACCTCTTCTTTTACTGCATGTTGGGTTACATGGGCTTTTTAGCCACCATAAGTTTCATTGTGGCGTTTTTATCCCGGAAGCTTCCAGACAGCTTTAACGAGGGGCAATATATCACTTTCAGTATGTTTGCGTTTCTTAGTGTCTGGATTTGTTTTATACCTGCTTATCTGAGTGCAGAAGGAAAGAACATTGTCATCGTAGAAATTTTTGCTATACTGGCCTCCAGTGCGGGGTTGTTGGTTTGCCTTTTTTTCCCTAAATGCTACATTATCTTATTTCATCCTGAAATGAACACCAAACAATATGTAAGGGGAAAAATGTAACGCGGTATCACTGCAAAGGTGACTTATCTATCCCAGAGTTTGCTACCTGAAGATGCCACACTATAAAATTTAGAGTCCAAATATTTTAAATCAAAGAATGAAGTCTACATTTTGGGGGCCGGGTTGTATTGCCTTTTTTTTGGGCTTAACATGTTGCATATCATGAATGATTGAATTCAATTAGGACAGTTACCCCTTGGTCCTGGAATAAAAGCACCAAAACAAACACACAATGCTTTTACCTTAAAATGAATAAAGTGTGTGTTTTGGTTAAACTTACATGTGAGTAATTTCAAAGGCTTCACCTTATTTTATTTCTGCATTCATTCACCGTTGTTAAAAACTTTTAAAACGTACGTCAATAAAATACATTTTTTTCATACCCTGAGGTTGTAAAATTGTTTTGTTAGGTACAATATGATGTCAAACAAATTAAACTTTTTAGGCTTCCAGTAAATTATTTCTCATTTGTGTGTACATTGCTATCAATTTCAGATCAGCAGGTTTTGAGAAAATGGAATGAAACATCTATCAACCAACATTCTGTATCATTTTAAGATTAACTTGATTTTGGAACTGGATTGGATAGATGCCCAGACTGTGGTCTCAGTAACGTAAAGCCAACAAGAGCAAGAGTAGAGGGGTGTCATTTATAAAACACATTTACTGGAAAGTCCATTATAAAACACTGGCATGATGTTTTGGAAACACGTAGTGTGCCGTTTGTGGCACCTTTACAAGAGAATCCTGTATGGTTCTAAAATGTCATGTAGTTGTTATGCGATGGGTGTTGCAAAAGATGTGGAGCTTTATTGACTTTGTGCTGGCTTTATTTGACTTTTGCTTATCCTGTGTCATCATGTAGCAGAATAGGACTTTCCATTTGTTGGTTGTGCCTCCAGGGGTTGGTTGTGTTTAGGTAAGATACAACTTTGGTGAGGAACCAAGATGAGTTATAATTTCTATGGGTGAAAATGTCTGTTGGTTTGCCTCTAGTGATGGTGACCCCACAATTCCATCCTATATGGAGGTATCAGGACCTCCTTCCTCCTGCTGGTGACCCCTCTAGTGATACATCGCATCCAATTGTATCTATCTAGGTGGCATATAATGTATTTTAAGTAAAACACATGAGTATAATCAGAATTGCAGTTCTTTGCTAACAGGTTGTCTAGAAATCAAACTGTATGTATTAAAGTTTACATTTCAATTAACCTTACAAATTTGTTATCTAAAGCATTGGTTTACAAACTTGCAAATATAAAAAATACCGATTACAACTGAACAGTGAGTGAAATATCTCTGCATAATTTTTTAATATTTTTGATTTATTGTTTTGATCAGATAATGTAACACTGATTAAAAAAGAAAGAATTAAGTAACATCTTAAACAGTCAATTAATAAACTGAGTGTTGGTGTTGTGAGCTGTGCTGAACTTCTATCCTATCACCAACTTCTGGGCCTTTGGGTCAGTTGCAGAGATCTGTCTTGCAGCACAGTGTTGTAGGTTCATATCTTTTCATTACCAGGCAGTTGGCTTCATTGGTACACCCACGGCTCATGATAACTAAGAGCAAAAGAAAGTAATATAAAGAAGGGATCAGAAATTATAGTGATTGCCAAATTAATAATAATTGACAATTCTATGATGAATATCAGGACTTTACAAATCATTAAAACCGAAAATGATTAAAGAGGAGAATAAGAAAAAGAGTATTTTTTTATAAAGGCTCAGTAGTTTATAAATGGTTATAAAGACGTATTGTTGCAATTAACCAAAGAGGTGATACAATATCCTGAAGTCCTTTTTAACCATTATTATAGGTGGGATTTTTAGGACAGAAGTCAACTCCACATTTTATTCACAAAAGGAGGTAAAGAGGGGATAGTGAAAGACATTAGGCAATTAGGTAGCTTATGTGTTTCATCATCAGCCGCGGCAGTAAAGACAGAAAGGGAGGGGCTTCCCCTTTTTTTTAAGACAAAACAACAAGGTATTTAGAAAAAAGCATATTATTGCTGTATATAAAAGGATTATCTTCTCTTTTATATAAAGTAAAAATTGTGGTGATAGGTCTGCTTTAAGGCTTGGGCTGTATGCAAAAGTGTTGTTACTTACAGGTGGGTTTGGTCTTCTGCATAAGAAAACATTGATCGAATCTTGTGTCGCAGGTCACATCCTTTATGAAGCATGGTTCTGTCCCAACACAGGCCGCCTGACGGCACCTCAGAGCTTCACCTGCAAGGGAAAAACATCTGACTTCAGGTGATCCATTTACTAGAAGCATAGATCCAGCAACCTGATAGATGGAATGACCCAATGGCACCAGGGGTAGGGTCACCCCAATGTACCGACATTGTGGGGGGACTACTTTGTGGAAAAGCTCACATTTTGCTCTCGTGGCCTGTAGAGATGGCTGTAGTTCCAGTAATAACTTTCATGGGCTAGTGCCCAGTGATGTGTTATGCCCACTATAGATTTCTAGCAGAAAATAAACATAATAAGCAGCCAATATAAGTATTGTGTCATCAGCATTCAATATAAAATAACTTACTTTCTGAGTTTTTGTCTGTAGCAATGATCAGTTTTTGTTGCTCCCAGGTATTGCTGATATCAATGGGGGGTAGATGGGGGAAGTAATCCCTGTATCAAATGCCCAACCCCTAAATCTAAAACAAATCCTATTGAAAGAAAAGCCTGGTAGCAGTATACCTATGAAAATATTCTAATCATACAAAAATTCATTGTGCAAATACAAAAGATATACAGTGACCTATATACAATACATTAGTCAAAGGTATATACAATAGAACTTAATAATGATTTGGATAAGTCTGAGTGGTTAAGTTTTCTAGTCTTTCTGACCTGACGCGTTTCACAAATTGCTTCTTCAGGGGAAATTAGATTTTAGTTCATGTGGCTATATATAGCTAAAATGTAACATGTTGTGAGAATACTATTAAAAAATAACAATGGACCAGCAGTCATGTCAATTTTAGATACAACCACAATCCATGTGTCCATCTACATTCATATTTCTGTATCCAGGTATTATCACAACTATGAGCCTGATTTAATAAAGCTCTCCAAGACTGGAGAGGATACACTTTTATCATTGTACGTGGGTGATCCAGCAAACATAGAACTAATCTGGTCTAGGATTAACAACATTTGCTAACAAATAGCAAATTACTTCAGAATGAAGAAATTCATTCCAGGTTTCTGGATCACCCAGCTTCCAGGCCTTATGTGACACCAATGATCTTTTTGGGTATTTGTGAGGATGACATTTTTTCCACTGGCCAGCAATGGCTTACTGATCACCACACTAATGTACTGTGAGCTATGGATATAGAAATTATATAGGAAAGGGCCCCTGAAGACCTGAAAGTCTGATCTAAATCCAGATCTATATTCAGCTACAGCCACATCTTTGTTTCCACCTAGAGCTGTATTTTGTATCCGTTTAAAGCCACAACAGAAAACATGTAGAAACATAATATACATTATAGAATTATTTATGACATGCAAATTATAGTACATTTCATTTACATAGAGGTAATATTTGCTTTCAAGAAAAATTTGTTTTCCTCTTAGTACTTGGTATACAAAATGTTACAACTGGACCTGATATCAATGCTCAATGTTAGAATCATTCACTCACCATAAATGAAAAATCCCAGCCATAGGAAAACCAAAACAGATTTCATGATGGCTGCCCAGGTCTTTTTATGTCTGTCCTGCTGAGTTGGCTTTTATAATCTCTCACGGCCGTGGTAAATAATGAATATTTTGCTCCTATCAGTCTGATATTTATTTGCAGCTGTTATGTTCACATGAGAAATAATCCATTGACTCTGATATGGTCAGCTGTGCTTATGTACAAAAAGAAGGGTCAGACATAGGTGAAGTTTTAATGGGATTTGTGTGATCCAGGACGGCCTGAAATGCTGCTGTCCCTTCCTACCCCTCAGTGTGTACAGTGCCATCCACTGGTGAGGTTAAGCATATGTTGTTTGTACCGATTTATCTGGAAATCACAAAATGCATTTTAAGTACTTCTGTATTTAAAAGTCATTACTGTAGTTCTACAAAAAAATCCAAGGGGTTTTTACAATCCCTGGCTGATGGAGATTTCAATACTCTCAAAGTATAAGACCGTAACATAAAAACATATACAGCAAAGGATATTCAGTCACCACTATTTCAACATTTCAAACTGGAGGGGTTGCTGTGAGTTTCTATCCACCAGTGACCTAATAGTCAAAGCATGGAAAGGTGGCCACTTCTGTAATAAAGAGAAATGAGCTAAATGTGGGAGATCCAGGTTACCCCAATATGGTAGAAAAAGAGAGGAGTGACTATTCAAAAAATGTTTTGACCTAATCCTGTGCCATATTATCCAACAAGAAAATAATATCGGATTTAATACCACTTCCTCTGGTAGTAATTCTTTATGCATATGCAAAACATATTTTAGAATAATGTTAGGTATAAATTGTTGATCTAATGTAGATTCAGCATATACATCGGTCTCATGCAACTGATCTTTAATATATCTCAAAATGGACGCAGCATTATATAGTTCTATATCAGGAAAATTCACTGCTCCATTCCATATAGGTTGCTGCAATACACATAGACTTAATCTGGCACATTTACTTCCCCATAGAAATTTAGAAAATAGCTTGTTGAAGGCTTTAGGATCAGATTTTTTAATTACTAGGGGCAAGGATTGAAGGATGTACAGAAACTATGGGAAAACAATCATTTTTATTAAACTGATCCTCCCTAAATATGAAAGCATCAGTTTGGACCAATTACACAATTGTTCAGTAAAAGCTCTGAAAATTGGTTCTATGTTCTGAGAGTACAAAAGGGTTTTTTGCAAAGTCTGTGATTTTAAGGGTACACAATCCCACTAGTATACCTTTAAATCTTGTAAAAGCGGGAGGAGAGGGTCTAAGGCCAGGTTAAATAAAATTGGAGAAAGGGAGCACCCTTGTCTGGTCCCTCTAGAAAGTACTATGGGCATGGATAAATCTCCATTAATGAACAGTTTAGAAGATCGATTAATATGCCATTAATTTAGCAAGGATCTTGTAATCACAGTTTAACAAGGAAATTGGTCTATAGGAGGCTAATTGGTCAGGATCTTTGCCTGGTTTAGGGATTAATGTAGCGTGGGCTTCGTTAAAGCCCGGAAAGGGAGTCTAATGGAATAATATTTTACTGTATACTTCAGTAAGAAAAGGAGTTATTGCAGGTGCTAAAATTTTATAGTATTCCACTGAAAATCTGTCAGGACCTGGCGTTTTATTAGAGGCCAAAGTATTAAACATATGAGGAATTTCTGGTTCTTAAACTGGGGCATTAGGCTGCTCCCTATAAACTGAAGATAACTTCGATAAATTGCCAATTTTCCCAGTAACCTTTGCAACAAATGTGGTTGGGAGTCCTGAGCAGTATAACATTTTTTATAGTAACTTTCAAAGGCCTGTAAAAGATCTCGGTGAGACATAAGAAAAGTGTTGGAAGACGGGTTTTTAACTCTCAAAATATGAGGTTTAGGGCCTAAGGGATTAGCCAATCTTGATAACAAAGCACCTATTTTGTTTCCCCACCTGTAAAATTTATATTTAGTATAGTAAGCATGAGTTTTCACTTTTTGTAGCCACATGCAAATTCTTTTGAGCTACCGCCTCTTGCCAAGATTTCCTGTCTTCTCTATTATTAGACTAGTTGCATACCCTGGTCCTGGAGAACATTATATTGTTGATATTATTCTCGATTACGCCTTGCTACATATGACATAATATATCCCCTCATGACAGTTTTCAGAGTACGCCACAACAAAACTGGGGTATCTCAATGTTGCAGATTATCATCAAGTTCATCTGCCCAATGGGATTGACGATAAGCCCTAAAGGAAGAGGACCTAGACAGATAAACTGGAAGGTTGTTGTAATTGCAGTTGAAGAGTCAGTGGGGCATGATCAATTGCAACAAAAATTAAGGAGGAATCTGTGATGAATCTGTTCATTTTTATTGTTTTTATTATTATTATTATAGTTATTATAAATAACAGCTATTATTATTATTATTATTATTATTAATAATAATAATAATAATAATAATAACAACAATAATAATAATATTAATATTAATGATGATGAATCTGTGATTAATCAGTTCATTATTTTCAATATTATTATTATAAAATTTTCCACAATAGTGGAGTGTTGTGGGTCCACCAGATGTGACCATCGAATCTTCCAATCAGATCTCATTATATTATCATTTACTGCTACTGATGAGGAAGAAGGGGATCCTGAAATATTGTTTAATTTTTTTAATCACATATTATCATTATTAGTAAACTGTATTCATATAACAACAACATATTATGCAGTGCTCTACAATATACAGGGGTTGCAAATGACAGACAGATACACACAATGACACAGGAGGAAGAGATGTCCCTGCCATGAAGAGCTTACAATCTAAGAGACGTGAGAAAAGTATCTCTGTATCCCCAAGCAGGACCCAGTGCAGACGCTGAGCCATTGTAGAAGAGATTGTTTGAGGGGTCCCTTGGAATATCTGATTGCAGCTTCAGTTACAAAGATTGGTTGTACAACACGTGGTGCCAGTAAAAAGGCTCTTCATCAGCTCACAGTTGGCTTTGGTTGCACATCCACGGGTCAGAAACACTAAAAATGAGAAAAAATGAATATTAAAATAAAAAGGACATTTTTATTGCAAAGTCACATATAACAATCTTAAAGAGGACCTGTGAGTGACTTTACAAGTCCACATGAATCCATCCCTGACATTTACAATATAAAGAAACAAATTATTTATTATGAGAAGCTCTGCCTTTTTTTCGTAATAAAGCTGTCATTGAGCTATGGCTGACATTGTCTTTTGCTGCTTTTTGCCTTTATTTATTATAAACCCTGATGAAGAAGGACGCCAGTACCTGGAAACGTGTTGGCTGATGTCCATTATTCTTTTACAAAATGAAAACGTATTATTTTGGTCTAAGCGTGGTTCAGTCTTTCCATATATAGTGACTTTGCCTAAGCTAAGTCTACTGCAGACAGGAGGGATGATTGCCTTAGTCTCCTCCAGTAATCAGACTGCAAATTGTAATTGTAAAGCAAGTCACAAGCTGTGGGAGGGTGCAGCAGGGACTGATCTGTGCCTGGCATTTGTGAATATAGCCAAGAACTGCACAGACCCTGGGATTTATTGGACATTGTCATCTCTGAGCCGTTGTCTATAGGTTGCCTGAACAAAGATGGCTCCATCCTTCTGGAGACAATAAATACATTGTTAGGGGGAGTACTATGATCTCTGTAAGATGGAATAAATACAAAAGCAAAAACTACATTTTAGCATAGTTTAGAGGGGTTATCGCTTTCCTTACCTTCTTGGCAGTCAGTGCTGCTCATTTCTTGGTGTCACAGGGACAGGAAATAAGGAGGAAAGATATAAAACCTAGCAGAAGTTTTAACTAACTTGGGTGACTGGGGTGACCAATGAAGGAATGAGCACAATATCAAAGCAGACACATACCCTGGAAACCTACGGTTCTTATCATGGTAAAGCAATGGTCGGCGTCATTCCTACAGGTTACCACTCTGGAGCTACAAGTACCCCTCCCAGTGCAAGAGCTTTGCCGGCAGTTCAGAGCCTCACCTGTAATGAAATGACAGAGATCAGCGAGACAACGACAGGAAATTCCTAAATTACTAAACACTTTGGGGCTAATTAAAAATATAATCTGTTCACATAGCAAAGTAATGATCTCCTTGCAAGGGATATTTCACCTAGTATAGTATATAAGATGCAGGTCAGATGGCTTCAACCATCCAATCATGTGCAAGAAAAAATGTGTTTTCTTAAATTTCTTGGTTTAATTTCTTGATTAGTTATTCTTTACAAAGTGAATAATCCTCTGTAAGATAATTATTGATAGGAGAACGCTTGAAACAACGTCAGAGAACCCCTTCTATAATTATTATATCCACAGATCACAGTATATTAGTGTGGGGGTCAGTGGGAAGAATTCCTCTTACATTGCTGGCCAGTGGGAAGAATATCAACCTTACAGATAGCCAAAAAGATCATTGGTATCACTTAAACTGACCTGAGAGTCACAAATTGCTCATTGCTCAGAGAACCCCAGCAACCTCTGGAGGAACCCTGGCTGAAAACATTGAATTAAAAGGTGTTTCTATAGCACAGTCAGAAAAAGGACCAACAAATAGTTTTTGTTTCTTCATTGCATATACCAAACGTTAAAAAAACAAAAACAAAAAAACAATGAAATGGATATTTTGCAAGCAGTGAATTTTAATAAAATGAAATATAAAAGGGGCCAAATATAACTCAAGAAATATTTCAGGTTGATGGTTTATTCATTCATTTATTCATTAAATTAATTCGCCTGAATTCTTTCAATCTTAATAATTTCAATATGAAGCCAGAAAAATCAATGCATTTCATTATAAAGTTTTAATCATTTGAGAAATCACAATACAAAGAAACATAAAACAAATTTAATTTCAAATACATTGTTTGCTTTGAAAAATGCTGAAATATTTATAAAATTTAATAACAAATTTTATTTTTAATAAAATGGATTGTATAACAAAGAACAAGCAAATATATATATATATTATTATTATATTTACTGACAAGCAAATATTTGCAGAACAGAAATATTCTAATTTACCTTGCATGAAGATGACCCCCAGGATTAGCAGAGTGATTCCTGCCTTCATTTTGATGCTGTGCAGTGTGTGCAGTGGACTGTGTAGGAGTCCCGCGCCCCTGGCTTTATAACACTGAGGCAGACTTATGTCACACATCATATTTCATATATTGCACAAGTCCTGCAGGAAATATTTGGTTGGTACGACATGGAATTTGTTCACATCCTGTTTGCTTTGCAGCTTGAAAATGAGTCCAAAGATTCCTCAAAGGGCAGAAAAAAACACAAGGAAAGCACTGGGGGGTTTACACTTCACGAATGTACAGGATTGTGGGGCATTGGTGTGTTTTACAGAAACAATTTGATAACTTTTCCAGGAACTCCATTCCAGTAAAATTCTGCAGATATGTTCATCCAATCATGAGCAAACAGGCACAATATATAAAATAAGGGGTCACCCCATTGTGTCCCTTGTGTCACTGAGATGGATGGGGGGTCACCCCCTTGTGTCACTGAGATGGATTAGGGATCACCTCCTTGTGTCACTGAGATGGATGAGGGGTCACCCTCTTGTGTCTCTGAGATGGATTGGGGATCACTCCCATGTGTCACTGAGATGGTTGAGGGATGACCCCTTGTGTCACTGGCAGTAGGGATCACTTACCCCTCCCCCTCCTATAACAGTACTTTATGGAACCACCTTTTTAATTTGTGTCTTGAGTCTGTTAGGATTTTTCAGTAACAGCTCTTTCGGACTCAATACAATATTTATTCATTACAGAGTTCTAAGTTCAGTAAGATTAGATGATGACCATTGGTGGAATAGGTGGAATGCACATTTCATAGATTTTCAATGGGATTTAAGTCTGAACTCTGGGCAACACAAGCACATTCACCTTTCTCTCCTTCAGCCACTGTGCTGTCAGTTTTGCTGTGCTTCAGGTCATAGTCATGTTGGAAGGTAATGAAGGTGATAATTTTCTGGCAGAGGGCAGCAAGCTTTCATCAATGATTTAGTGGTATTTTGCTCTATCCATTTTTCCTTCTGTCCTGACAAGTGCCCCAGTCCCTGCAGCAGAACCCCCCCTCCACCCCCACAACAGCATAGTACCCCCTCCATGCTTTACTGTAGGCATGTTATACTTTGGATAATGAGCTGTATTGGCTTTCTGCCAGATGTACGGTTTGGTGTTGAGATTGAATAGCTGGATTTTGGCTTCATCTTACCATAACAAATTTCTCCACTGGACCCCTGGATCTTCAAGGTGCATTTTGGCAAAGCTTTGTTGAAACTTATTGTAGCCATTCCTGAGGAGTGAATACCCTCTCATACAAGCCACATTTGTGGAGCTTTTGTGATATTGTTGTGAAATGTGCATAATGCTCACTCTTAGCCATTTCTGTGACTGCTTCAAAGTTGCCGCAGGTGTCTTGGTAGCCTCTCTGTCCAGTCTGCTCCAGCTCGGTTTGGAGGAATGGGCTGATCCAGGGAGCTTTCTAGTAGTACCAAACACTTTCCATGCTTGAATATTAAACTTTATTGTCCTGCTTGGGGTTGATAAATCTTTGAAATGTTTTTGAGGACTTTTGCCTGTCCAATGTTCAACACAGAAATTTTTTTGAGCCGGGTGGGAAGAAAATGTAGGTGGGTGGGAGCCCCTGTATTGTGACCCAACTCATCAGTAACCACCCAAAAACAGCAGGGTGGTTACTGAAAAGTGCCAGGTGGTGCACCCAGCTAAAAGGTGCTGGGGAGAACACTACTGTCCATAACTTTATCTATGAGATCTTATGACAGTGCCTTGCCACCCCTAGGTGATTGCATCTTTTTATTGACCCTATTAACCACTGGAATGTTCCAGGAATGGCTATTTTTATGCTGAAATAATAAAATGATTACAATTGATCATAGAAGCTAATTACATAGCTTGGTGTACAATAGTGATTAATTGTTCCTGGTTCAGTTTAGGTTATCTTAGAAGGGAGGGGGTCCATTATCTATCTCAGTGATTCATTATTTGTTTACTTAGCTACCAAGAGTTTTTGCAGTTGAATGTTAGAAGATACATTGAGCAAATAGAGCTGAAAACATAGGACTTATTTATAAATTAATCCTGCTAATGCATCTGAAATTCGCTGAGAATTGTTCAGATCTCTCATGACTTTCCCATTTATTTTTTTAATTCCTTCTCACATTATGCAGTTTAAGGTCAGCATACCAATGCATTTGGATAGCAGGAATGGGAATATCAGGTTAGGGGGCAAATGTACTGAGGAGGAACTTTTAGGGACAAAAGAGACTCAAAGACCCAGACCAGAAGGTAAGAAGGATCATCCATAAGAGGTGGTGTAGAAGGACCATTTCCAGCACAAGGGTGGCTTTCTGTATATTTTAAATATTCAAAACCATGTTTATAAACTCATTATGGGAAAGGAAATAAACCAAGGAAATAATTGATGAAACTCTTTATTTTCAAGATGAATACATCATTGCAAGATCAGTTTATTAAAAAGCACTGAAGGGGTATCTGTAAAAGTATTGCGGCCACCCCAGGTACCTCGGTTATGTTGTTAAGCCTTTATTATTAAAAAAAGACTTATACCCAGCAATTTGGCTCTCCCCTCAGACCTTCCAGGCTTTACCACTGGTCTGCATGTTGGATTATCAGTCTTGTTAACCAACAGTAAAGCTGAGGTCAGCAGGCCAAAGTCCCAGATGAATCCAAAATATCAGAATATTAAAAATCCATTGTTTCAGGGCTTATGTGATGCTCTCATAGCTGAGGATATGGGCAGAACCCCCATAAGAAGGACCCCATATACCATAAAATAATCAGCTTATGACACAGGTACTATCTAGAGGGGTATCTATGACAAGTGAACGAGGATTTGGTACCTTTGTAAATGTTAAAAAACTGCTAAGGAATTAGAGTTGAAAAAAATCTGGTTCAGTAGTGCTAACCACTGAACCAACCATGCTAATTACAATTCTACTAATCCTGCTAATGTAATCATCATCATCATATCACCATATCTTTTATTTCTTATCCTTTAATTCAATGTATTTATTATTTTATTTATTTTATTACATTGCTAATTTTAAGTTTAGTTACTTTACATCCCAACATGGGCTCACCCTGCAACAAATCTGAGAGTTAAAAAAAACTTACTTTTATTTGAATTTGAGGATCATCAGATTGCCCTGAACATGGTTGTGGTGCTTCTGTTATAATTAATATCCAATTATTATTACGTCTAAACAAGTTGCAAATATCTGGATTACAGAACAGAAACAGAAACTTTAATCCTTCTCCATTCCAGAAACAATTTTGCTTTAAAAGTCAAAATAATATGATTATCTTTTCTATAATACATTAGATCTAAGAACACGACAATTCAGATGGAAATTTTACATGTGAGAAAATGTAAATGTCAAATAGAAATCTCTATTTCTCTAATGAGATGTTACCCAACAAAACATACAGAGGTAGAAGAGGCGCACATTCATTTGTAGAATACATTTATACATGGTATCTAATTGTAGAAAAAGCGTAAACTATTCAACTTCTAGCAAAAAGCAAAAACTGCACTCTGCTTTGATCTACACAGCTCGGCACTTATCACAGAATTAAAAAAGGTTAAGAAAATGTCTATTACAGCCAAAGCCAACTAAGGTCACCAAACATTTCAGCATACCCTCATGGCAAATGAAAGGTTCTCTTTAAAAGCCTAAAAACTAAGAAAGAAAAGAAAGAATGAAAGAATGAAAGAAAGAAAGAAAGAAAGAAAGAAAGAAAGAAAAACCTTGGGCTCCATGATAATCAGGTATGTCCAAAGTCCGGCCCGGGGGCCAATTGTGGCCTGTGTTCAGCCCGCAGCCTCTGTCATCACAGGGAATCTCCTAATTCATTATAGTGGGCATGTGCTGTATGGGACCTGCACGGACCACGGCCACTCTGATTCCAAGAACGTGCTCTGCACAAAGCCCGCACTGACTCTGGACTGTGTGCACAGGGAATCCCTCACGTCACCCTGGTGGGCCTGTGCTATGCGGGACCTGCGCAGACCACGCCCACACTAACCCTGGTTAGTGGTCGGCCACCACACATTTTCACCTCACCAAATCAGGTCCTCCTTGCAAAAAGTTTGGACACCCCTGACATAAATGACTCCCCTGCCAATTCATCCGAATTTATCGTTTCAGTTCCTATTAAAACAATGACTCATTCTGCCACCTAGTGGCCACTTGTCAAAGTGCACAGCTGTCACAATTGGAGATGCTATCTGTATAAATGAATATTATGAGCGAATTGACAGGGGAATAATTTATAAATACCCCGCCCCCCCACCCTTGTTAATGGCCTACAATATTTTTGCCACCATGTCTCCTGGCAAAGCTGGAACCTTGGAATCCTGAGACAATGCACCCTACCTCATTGCAAGAGTGCATTCTGATTAAATTTCAAGCTCCCCAAACTTCCAGGAGGCACAGCGTCATATGGGTTTGAATTATTCATTATAAATGCCTTTTTAAAGTGTATATGGTTGGGGGGGGGGGGCTGAGGTGTAAAAAATGTGGTTTTTCCATGAGCCATCAGAAGTCCACTTTAAGAAGCAGAGCCCTAAAGGTCACAAAAATTATCTTTGTCTGGTTACTAAAGCATTTGGTTTACTAACAATTTACAAAAACATACAATCGTGTAATCAGCGAGGAAATAAATAATGTTAAAAAGTTTTTTTTTGCTTTAAAAAGTAATTCCTCTGATGATCTTTAAGATGATTCCAAACTGTGCCAGCTCGTGTAGCTCTAAGTGACTGAAGGCCTCCCAAGGACAGATGACGGTGATGTCTGCAATAGAAAAAATATGTTTTTTTATTGAATTAAGTGTTAAGCTTTTTGTAGCTTAACACTTAATCCTCCCTTAAGCTAGATGTAGTTTTTAGTAGAAGGGGCAGATTCTTGACCTATGTATGTAAGGCCAAAGATTTTTTTGGTTTTAGATAAAGTATGCAATCGTTAAGACACCTGTTGGATTTTTCTTTGCAAACTTTGTGAACCTTTACAATGGATTCCACCCAATGTCAACTGCTTTAACATTCACTTGCTGAAAAATTGAACATCATAATATGGGTTTTAAACCTAAGTCTGCTCTCACCTTGTTGGAGTCACTCACACACGATATGTCATAAAGGCAACTTTAGTATATACGAGGTCTGTCTATGAAATAATGAGAATGATATAATGACTGACTTTTATTTATTTCTATGACAATTTTAATGTTTGCCCCCTGCAATATTCTCTCCGTTCACATTTAAGTACTGATGTTGTCTTGGTTTTGTTTCAAGATCATACTGGAAGATTCGGGTTTTAGATCTTTCAGCATGATGACTTTATGAAAAAGTTTGGCTCCACCTTAAATTGCTGGAGAATGTCAGCACAAATTTCCTTGCGGCTCTCTTTTTGCTCTGGTGTGAAATTTTACTTAAAATGTCACACTGACGCATTGCTCAACTTTTATTCTTCTCCTGATTTCAGAACATCAGGGGAAACATATCTGTATTAAATGGTGACTGACAACAAACTAATTAGTCATACTAAAACTGGTGGCTTTTGTCCTGGATGTTTGGAGAAGTTTACACATTCATGGCAAGAGATCAGAATCATCTCACTGCTTTGTGATAGGGATAAGAACACATCTCATTATTTCATAGACAGACCTCTTACATGACTATCTCAAATATGCCAGAAGCAGATGTATTGTGATGAATTCCGCTCATGTGTCTAAGGTATACAAAGATGCTAATATCATTGCAACCCTATGCTTATTTTATATTTTAGCTAATCGAATACCAACAAGGCTGCTATAATGAAATAAATCACCTTTTATTGGAATTTTATAGAAATTTTTTTTTAAAGTGCAACAGTTACAATTGAGCTCCATTGTTTTTCCAGTGATTGGTATCCAGTTGTACTTATCCCTACTGAGACCCCAGCTATTTTCTCTCTTCCCTTCAATCATTTCTAAGGTAATGAAATCCACTCAATAAATTCAAAAGAGATGCTGTATGATCACATCAATGGCTTACCTGTTCCAAGCCCCTCCATTCCAGGAATATCGTCACCAAACCTAAACAATGTACAGAAATAAGAATGTTATAAGAAATAGGAGAGGCAATTCCTAAAACATTCCTAATTTCCTAAAAGTTGAACTAGTCCAAATGTATAGCCTGGCTCTGTTCAAGAAATTCCTTTTGCAGATCTAAATAATAAAATGTATATATCTGAAGAACTTAATTATCTATTATATAGAAAATAAATACATTTTTACATTACATTACCTTGATAGGAGGAGACTTGAATGATATTAACTCCAGTTAAGAAATTGGAGATTGCTCTAGAAATTAATTAAGCAGCCAGTCCTCTATATGACCTAGAAACAGCCATTCTCCCTTAAGCCCCGGGGCAGACTTAGCTTTGATTGGAGACTTTTAAAAAAAGAAACCTCCAATATATTTTCAATGGGTAGACAACAAGATATGTTTACCAAAATGCTCTTCTACATGATCCTGTCTTGCTCTGCTTGCAGGATATCAGGACTAAAGAAAACCATTTATAACCTACAACTTGCCTATACCTAAACTGAACAACAAAGCATGAAATAGCACAAATTATTGGGTGAGTCCAATGTTAAATAAAGTATACAATTACCCTTTGACTCCTTTTTTTGGCGGCTTGCTTTTGAACTGACGTGTTTGTCTCTGCTTGAATTTCGGAGGTCCCTTACGAGGTGTGGTGGGTCCACCTTGGACGTTAGCAGGAGCCAAGGCGCTGGCTGCAGGTGAGCTGGAGTTCATGGTTATAAACTATGTATTCCACTCTCAGACACCTAGATAGGGAGAAATGCATTGAGTCTTATTATCTGTATTTATGTTGTGTTAAAGATGGGTGAGTTAGAATGGAACAGCCTATGCTGAACTGAATAATGCTGGCCACTAATTGATGATTTTACTGTCCCACCTCCATTCTCCTTTATATCAGTGGTTGTTCAATGTGGCTGGGGAGTCAGTTCTTGAAGGTGATGTGTTGGGAGAAGTAAAAATGGATAAGTGTTTGGATCAGAGAGACTGTGTTAAGGGTCACAAGAAATGAAGAAAAGTTACTAATCCTTCCTATGAGTCAATTAAGCTCTGCCAACCACAAAATATTTAGAAATTTGAAAAATAATTGCATATTAAAGATGAAAAGGAAAAGACTAGTTTTTTTGGCAATTAAAGATGTATTTAGTGTCAAAACTCACATACAATCATCATGAATATTATTCATAGGTAGCAAAATTACATACATTTAAAGTAGGTCAGGCTCATTAAAACATCATGGGATATGTGACCATTTATCTATACAAAGGAATCCCTATATATAGAAGAGGATATAACATCCCGTGTGCCGACGCCTTTGCCAACAGATACTACGTTGTAATTTACCTTAACATTCTCAACATATGCCCTGAGGAAGCCTGTTGGCACACGGGATGGTATATCCTTTTCTATATATTGCTAGGTCTAATGGGGTGTTCTTGGTGTGTAGTGATCTAAAAAAGGACAACCAGTGAGATGGAGATTCATGGGCACCCAAGACATGCTATGGGAAGAAGGCAGGCCAATGGAAGTTGCAGGGTGCATTGTGGGTAGAAGGCAGACAGGAAGAAGCAGTTTGACTTAAAGGATCTGCTTTTAACGTCTTGATGTCGGATACCACAGAACACCTTCCAAGGTTTTGTGAAGTCTACCCACTGATAGCACAGAGCTGTTTTGATAACTCAGGGGAGACCAGCAAAATATTAGGTTGAGGATTGGATTGTTCATAGTTTAGCTAATCAGTAGATATGGATTGAAGGATTTTCTCTTTTATGTTTTTTTTTTGTTTTTTTGAACACTAGATGTCTCTTTAGGACATAAAACATCCTCAGTCATAGTATTGCAGCCACTCTTTTTTAGCAATCCAGAATTACATTGACTTTCTTAGTCATTTGGTTTCTTTTGGCAATCACCAACATAACCAACATAACCAACAATTATGATTATCAGGGCTTCAATTTAAGCTACAGTAAATGCTTCACCGATGGCTGTCTTTAGGGTCCCGGCTTTCACAGAAAGGTTGTGTTTGTTTGCTGACTTGTTAAATTATAAGATTTTGTTTTTCAGATCTTTCCAGAACATTTGGGATTTGTGCTCCTGTAATCTCCTTTGTCGATAATTACAAACCTTTCTTTGCCCGATCCAATTATTCCCTGAGATCTGATCATCAAAGGTCAGAAGGGCTTTGTAGGATAAATATAACTCCATAATCTGGTACAACTACTACTGGTCACTATACAATCCCTAATGTGATATAGAAGCAACGTAAAATCTCAAGAAAGACTGGATTAAAATTGTACAACAGGAAAACATTCAGGCCTTGCTTTAGCATTCGTGTTCTTAACTTTAGATATCCAAATAAATCCAAATAAAAAAATCATCACGATATTAGTACCAAAATGTCAGCTAAATCACACAAAGACCAAAAATGACAGACGTGCAACATATTGAAAACTCTCGTCACTACAAAAACATTCCTTGTAACATTTTTAACTTGTTTTAGAGTACCTTCACCACACATGACTTCATTATCATTTTGTAATGGAAGGTATATTTATTGATCAGGTTCAAAACAATTGAGAAGAGAGGCAAAATGGGAATTTTTTGTTGGTGATAAGTTGAAAAGAACAGCGTGTCCAGCCACCAGGGGATTATACAACCTGAAATTTAAAAACAATTGCCGGTCTGATAAACCAATAAAAAGAAAGCTGCAGAACATGGCGTGCACGAGGCAGACCCACCCATCCCACATGTGAGTAGCTATGGCCTCTAAGGATTACAGAGAGAATTGGATTAAGATGTATTAGGAGAGCTTTTTCAATTAATTATACCTCTAATGTTTACAGGAGTTTATAGGTTGCCACTTGGCAGCCTGGTTATTCTACACAGGTCAATTCTGGGATCTCCTGCAAGAATAATGCTGCACCTTGACAGTAGTGATTCACAGAAGCAGCTTTATCCAACAAAGTCCCAACACAAGGACTAGGCAGTGATGGTATCAGTCCCAAATGCCCAGGTAATTCCCGGGCACCAGAACCAGAAAGGATGAAGGTTATCATTTACAATATTTATTGCATACCTTTTCTTTTAAAGTAAGGAGTGGGCTTGCAGAGAAGCAGCATGGAAGGTCTGCTTTAAAGAAAACACTGCAACAGTTTTAACAATACATTATAGCAATCATACAAAGCTTTGAGTTTATTGTACATCAATACCAACAAGACACAATACTCATATATGACCTCATATCAGTGTGATTGGTAGAGATCCATCACTAGGACTGCGGATGGATCCCTACACATATAGAACAAACAGATCCCTATAGAGTGCAATATGTAATAGTGTGTAATATGACTACTTGCACTCATTTGGAGCAATGTGTAAATAACTTTTAATGGCTTCTCTGTGCTACTTGTTTAACCACTTCAAACAGAGCCATTGGTTCTATTGCAATTGGTGCTACTCCATACAAGTAATCACATTGATTTTATCAGTAATTAAGCAACCACTAATTAATTATTTACTGTCATTGAAACACATGACCCTGGAAGGTTCTCAAGTGGGAATGTTTGAGGGAATGTCAGATTCCCTCTCTTATAATTAGAGCCCTAGGAGATTCTGGCTGACAATTGAATAATGATTGAAGATAGCATAACTTCACTTCATCTAATTAGCTGAAAACTCACTTAAAAAAACACAATGTACTCCATTAGTTAGTCAACCTTCTTTAGTTGAGGTCTGTTATGGTCTTTATAACTACCTTCCAGGGCACTGGGATGGTTTATAGTAGCAATCAGTGCTTCACTTTTCTATGAATGAGGCAAAGTTTGTAAACACTCATTGAAACATAAAATATTACCATCTACCCATACCACTAGAATCATCTAATTCAAGAAATCAAAGAAACAGAAAAATCTGCAGCTATGCCCAAGTGAGCAAGAAGATCCAAGTGAAAAACAATCTGTAGGTCACCCCATAAACATTACAAGACCGAGAAACATGACCAGTCAGAGACATACCAAGAATTCCATGGAAGGAAAGGAAGGGAGGGGGGATAGAAACTTTGGAAAAGAGTAGAAATATAGGAGCTATAACTTGTAACAGATAGGGGAAAGGATGGAGAGAAAGAATCTCAGCAAATGAAAAGAATGAACAATGAATGAAGAAATAAATGAAAGAAAAGTTGAACAGCAACGAGGAACAAAAACTTATAAAAAATTGTTGATGTAAAGCAAGGAAGGGAAGGGAGGAAGGATCCTCTACAAAAGAAAAGATGGACGCAAAGAAGGAACGAAGGAGAAAATTTAATAAGAGATGGGAAGGAAAGAGGTGTAACGTCTAACAAAATGACAGATGAAAAGGAGGGAGGAATCTCAGCTAAAGAAGCAGAAATTTTAGTAAAGGGTAATAGAGAAGGAGCCAGAATGTCTAGCAAAATAGCGAAAGGATGGCAAAGAAGAGAAGGTAATGGTCTCTATACATTACCAGGATGACTTCTTAAAACACTTCATTTAGGTCAACCAACTGAAAACCCCCAAATTACAGTTGCAAGAATGATCAGAGCCCTAAAGGAGTTCCCATTCATTGATGGATCCTGAGTTTGGAAAATACTCAAAATAAAGGAGAACCATAAAAATATAATTTTAAGAAATAAAATCCAGGAAAGTTGATGGGTGTTGATCCTGAATCCTCCTAACTCTAAAGATGGCCCCATATTGGACCTTCTAGAACTTCTTTACAGCCCAAAACAAAGAAATTATTTCTACATTTTAACATATTTTATTTTATGAAGATCCCCGAGCGGATACTCACAATTCTCCACCTGGCTTCACACAAGATTCTATCACAGCTCCCGCTCATCCTCTACAAGTACTCTGAGAAGGTTAAGCCGATTAGGCAAAGATTATCTCTGGTTACCTATTAAGAAGTACAAGCTTTCCTGACCTCCGACAGATGGAGCCGCGGGGAGATAAACAAACAAAGACAACAATGCCAACTGCTAATATGGCGCCTCCTTCATATTCTTCTCTGTGTGTGACCCACTGAATTCCTCAATGCCCACCACCAATATGGCACATTCCCATATTCCTAATATGTGTGACCCCACTGACTTCCAGAATGCAAACTACCCCATATCCACTTTGTTTGTAACCCGGTGTGAATGTCAACAACCAATAGGCCACCCTGTTCATCCAATCAAATTCTTTGTGTGTTTGTGACCAACCTAAATACCACAACGCCCACCACCAATACGGCGGCTCCCCTTTGTGTTTGTCCCCACTGAGTTCCAGAATCCAATCACCAATATGGCATCTCTTTTATATCCCCTCTGTGTGTGTGACCCACACTGAATACCACAATGCCCACCACCAATATGCCACCTTCCTAATATCTGCCTGTTTGTACTTTTAGTGAGAATGTCAGCAGCCAATATGCCACCCCTTTCACCCCATGAAATGTGTAAGTGTGACCCCACTGAATTTCACAATGCCCATAACCAATATGGCACCCTCGGTATATTCCTTCTGTGTGCCTCACCTCACTGAATTCCAGAATCCCGAATGCCAATATGGGCCTCCTCTATATCCCCTCTGTGTGTAATCCTAGTGAATTCAAGAACATCAACAGCCAATATGCCACCCCCTTCCACCCATCATACCCCCTGTGTGTGTGACCCCACTGAATTCCAGAATGCTAACGGCCAGTGTGGCACCTCCACCATATCACTCCTGTGTTTGACGCCACTGAATTCCAGAAGGCCAGCCACCAATATGGCGTCTCTTCCATATCCCCTCAGTGTATGTAACCCCAATTAATTCCACAATGCACACCACCAATATAGCACCTCACCCAAATTCTGTGTGTGACCCCAATGAATTCCAAAATGCCCACCACTAATTTGGCACCTCCCTCATATCCCCTCCATGCATTTTAACTCATTGAGTTCCAGAATGCCAACTGCCAAAATGGCGTCTATCCAATACCTCCTCTGTGTGTATGACTACAATAAACAAAGAATGCAAACCACCAATATGGCCCTTACTCATACCCCTTCCTGTGTGTGACCGCAATAAATTTATGTGCAGTGACATTTGGAGGACTTCACATATATTGCCACCCATCACACAATAACAAGGATATTTCTAGGGATTTTACCAGCAACAAAGAATGCTCCAATTCAGTCCTAAAGAGGACCTGTCAGTAACCTCGTGAATTTGCATGCATGTGTTCCTGACATGTAGCAATATACAACAACAGTATTAGTTTTTAGTCAGTGACTTTGCCTAGGCTAAGATGGTGTCATCAGTCTCCTCTGTATCCGGTCACAAGTTGAAAGTCTGCAGCAAAAATTGGTGCAAAATGCATTCAGAAATCAGACAACTCTACGCTTCCAGGGCAACACATTTTCATTTCTGATTCTGCAGATCCGGCTCTGCTCCTGTAACTGAGAGTGTAATAATAAAATGATGATTAACATATAAAGAATACAAAGAGTTTACAATATCTGCATTCCTGATAACAATATTCAGCACCAAAGGCCATGGATATGGGGGGGGGGGGGGGATTGCTGGTTATTAATAGTTGGGGGCAGTTAGGGGTCCTCTGATCTGCTGGGCCCGGGGACAGTCTAACCCACCCGAAAGCTACGCCTTATGCTGTGGCGTTGTTGGACTAAATTGTAAAGCTGTTGCACATTCTGATATTTCAGTAACTTCCTCAATAAATTGCTACACAACAATTATCTGCATATCGGCACGCGTTTCCTGCCAGGGGGCAAAGAAAGTTGCAGCAATTTGTGTAGAGTCAGTGTGAGTGATCTGATCATAAACCTCCCACAAGTCACCAATAAAAAAAATTTTTGTCAGATAATACAATGCACATTGGGCCCTGATATCTCCATTGACCTGAGCTGTCCACCGGACAAAGTGAATGTTGGTAGTACTGTTCACTGTCAGTTCACATTGGTCCCTGTTATCTCCATTGACCTAAGCTTTTCACTGGACAAAGTGAACTGTGTTAACTGTCAATGCCCAATCGCATTCAAGAGAAATTAAAAAAAAATGCCAGTCCATAATTGGCCTTTTAAATTGAATATGGCCTGGATTTGGCCTTAGGACTTCTGCACCTGCTAATTGAGGAAGCATGGGCAGCAATCTGACAACTCTGCTGCTAATTACAAGGCAGTGGCTTAGCGTTGTCAGCTGGCAACAGGAAATGGTGTTATTAGTGGCAAAAAAATTGCAGATTTACAAAAAACAATTTGCAGAAAACAATATAGAACAATGCATGGTTCCAGACATACGAAGATAAAGATTTAAGGTTTTCATAGACTTAACACTATTCAGTCTCTGCCCCACACAGCTTACAATCTAATGTCTTTTTCACACTTTTTCAGGAACCAACAAACTCATTAATACATTTTTCTTTTACTTTCTAACCAGTCACTCCTGACCCCCCCAGCCGCCTTTCTCTGTGCGGCCATGCGAAGGATGCTCATTAATAGTCTGCACTAGTGAAGCTGGGAGTGTAGTGGCAGCTTCCTGTTAATGTGGTTTTTGAGAAGGGGGGGTTGCTTAACCAGCTTCCTTCCCTCTCTTAACTGACAGGCAGAGCAAACAGATTAAAGAATTCTTTATTGCAAAAGGCACCGAAGGCAGCACGGTAAGAACCTTCACCGATATGTTTTTATGGGCTCATGGACACTGTTGTCCAGAAACTACAAGACCCAGCATGTACTGCCAGCTCTATAGCCACAGAGAACCTGGGGGGGGGGGGGTTGCAGGTTTTAGGGGGTCCCCATTATATTTGACTGCTTATTATTATTTAGAAACAATTAGAAAACACCTTTCAGGGGTGTCTGCAGGGTGAGAAGGGGGAGGGCTCTTCATTTATCATTCACATTGAGACACCTGCAGGTTTGCACTTTGCATTATTTTTAACATTTTATTTTACATTTCATACGCTGCCCATATGAAACATTTTTTTTGCTATTACTATTTTTGTGCTTTCACTATGTCTGAGCATTGAGCTTGGTGTGGAGGATGCAGATTGGGTCATTTCTCCACAAAACTAATAATTAAGTGCAAGATCCAACCAACCGCTGGCTTCTGAAGCATGCTGGAGGTTCTAGAAGTTGGATTTCAGTGCTAGGGTTCCCAGCCCTGCCCATCCAATGCAGCCTTGTAGGGGCCTTTCTGTTATTCTAGTTATTTACAATGCAGCGGAAGAACTCAGACTGGCTGTGGAGCTGAGACATAACTTACTGCACCCGAAAATGTCATAGGGTGAATGAGCCTAGGGGGGACCTACCGTTTGAATTGGTGGAACATTGTAATATAACTTGTTCAGTTTGCACCAATGCAAAAGGTCAACAGCAAGTCAGGAAAAATCATTGGCTGTAGCAGATAGCAGTTAAAATATACTTACTGCAGTACATACTGACACAGTTGTTCCATCCACCAAAAATAGTCCATGTGGTCCCTTCAAAAGTAGAGGAGAAGATAGAGATCTGGGGGCCATTATCAGCAGTCTCTGGGGTTTTGTGTTTCATTCGGAGATCAGGTAGGTGTCAGGAAGCTGTGACCACACACGGATATAACTGCAGGCCTGGTAAGTGTTCTCTTGTGTGTTATCAAAAATCATCCAGAACCCAACAAACAGGGGCGGGTTCTAAGAAATCAATAAATCTCAGATACTTCAAGCAAATTCTATTTGCATAATGCAAAACAAAATAGCTATGAAAGGTTACAACGCGTTTCGGGCCTCACCGGTCCCTGTTTATCAGGGCTTATAGGTGGCGGCAAGGAAATGTTACACCAGACAGGTGGGGATCTTTATCAGCAAGCATATGGATCTGAACACAATGGGGTGAATGCAGTGAACCTCCTTACTGCTGATGAAGATTTGTACTGGCAGGGGCTAACATCATTTGATGAAAGGGGATCGGTAGGTCCTTGAAACATGTTGACTTCCTCTATGACATTCAATGTGATTTTTTTTTTCATCTGACTCTTATTTGGAAAATTTCCTAATTCCTGTAGCTGGAATTAACAACAGGAACAGGAAGCGAGAAGATGTCTTTCCAAAGTGAGAACCCAAAATAAAAGTTGTCCTTGGAACAGAGAAAATGGCAATGTCAGATTTCCTCTTTTATAAATATGGCTCTATTTATTAATTATTCCCTTTTCAATTAGCTCATAAAATTTGCTTTGCTAATCATTTCCTATTGTGACAGCTGTGCCCTTTTGATGAAAAGCCACTAGGTGGCAGAATGAGTCATTGTATAAATAGGAGAGCTGTAGCAAAATCCGACCATTGAATTCACCTTCTGTGAATTTCAGAGGAATCAGCTTGGGAAATAGTTTATAAATAGAGCCCAAAATGTCAAACATAACATATATTTTTGCACCATTATAACTGTTGGGTACATTTGTGTTCTGCAGTGGATTGGATTGGTCAGCATATTTCAGATATTGTGATATTAACCAATATCACGATATTAGATTTTAGTGTCATGACATTTATTGCTGCAGATCTGTGATCAATGTGACACAAATATCACAAACGTGAAATCTTCTCCTCGCCTGCAGAGCAGTGAGAGGAAGAAGCTGCGCTGCCTTCATATTACTTTCACGTGTTCGTGTGACGAGCGGCCCCAGAATTTCCTTTTAAGGTGTTTTTGCTGTTTCGGTGTGAGTCTATAAACCACCAAGGTATTAGTAGGTGTGAGGAGGAAGTTTCTGTGAAAAATTACTGTTTTTAGAAACTATTACCTTAATATTTAACATTTTCAGAAAATATATTGCACAAAACATGGCATTGTGACTAAAATTGCCTATGGGGGACCTATGGGAACATCTGAATTAAAAAACTATTTTAGAAAAAAAAAGTAATTATAAATTAAAATATAGTAGAATTTTAAAGCAATCTACAAGCTTTATGAGTGATTTCCAAAGCCCTTGAACTAGATATTGCCACCAAAGTCTCTGGCATAGAGAATGATGGCTTTTGGGAACCCAATAATCAATAAACGCTATTTAGAGTAAAGAAGGGGAAATGCATTTTTAAAGCCAGCACTGTGTATTTTTGTTCCCACATAACACAGTAATAGACAAACATGCAGCAAGGTTAATTGGTTTCCCCTGAAAATTTGCGTTTGATAGGGACATTATTAGATTGTGAGCCCTATTGAGGGACAGCTAGTGATATGACTATGGCGTTTGTACAGCGCTGCATATTATGTTGGCGCTATATAATACAAGCAAATAATATTATTATGTTTAGAGGCCTTGCATTAAAATGTTTTACTGTAAAATCTTTGTGCTCATCTGTAACATTCATATTTTTTATCCACTTGCTATGATTGCACAGTTGCATTGCATTCATTTCAGCCTGTGAGTGTTACTGTTCCCCCTGTAGAGGGCAGAATAGATCTGAAGCAGGTAAATTCTCTTTTCCCATGATGCAACAGGAGCTCTGTAATGTAAACACTCCTTACAAGGGGCAATAATGGAAGGTTTGTTACACTCATGACACTTGATATCCTGGCCTGACCCAACCTC
>NC_092865.1:45921412-45923981 GCF_032062135.1 Pyxicephalus adspersus | reverse complement strand
ATGAGCATGTGACTGCTCCAGAAAATATCATTACATAGCCCAGGCTTGCACGTCAGAGCCCTCTCCTCTTCTGGGACAATTTATATATTATCTATGCTGGCCCAGCTCCTTTCACCTCCCTACATAACGGTAGTTGTTTATTGTAGCTTCTACTTCTGGGGTAAAAACAAAGGGGTTGCCGGGGATATCTATGGATATCTACACACACATTGAGTGTGTGTGTGTGGGGGGGGAGGGGGGCTTACAGGTAAAAATTACATGCATACAATGAGCCTAATTTATTAAAGCACTCCAAGTTTAGGGAAGATAGACTATCATGGGATAACCTGGGTGATCCAGCAAACCTGGAATGGATGTGGCCCTGGATTGAAAACATTTTGATTGAAAACATTTTAGCAAAGAAATCGATTCCGCATTTGCTGAATCACCCAGGTTCCCGCATGATAGTCTATCTTATCATTTGAAGAATGGTAATAAATCCAGGGCAATTTGATAATATTCATAAACCCTTGTGGGAAGATCGGTATTGTAATGAATGGTCAGTCTATAAGATCTCTGCTGCTTTTTATTGAATAATCCTGAGCATATACTAAGTAGGAGGACTTAGAAAATACTTTTTCAGCTAACCCCAGTTATTAATAGAAGAAAACAGAATAATATTAATAATAGAAAGAAAAAAAAAAGAAAACTTCCTCAAAGGCGAGGGACTTTCTCAGTAGCAACGCCACTGGACTAGAATCACAGAAATTACATTAATAACTCATCAAGAGACATAGGAACTTTTTCCCAATCAGCTTTTTAAATTTCAACAACGTACTTTCATGGTTCCCACTAAACAATTATAAAGTGAACTCTTTTCAACCAAGGTATATTTCTCTAATATCAGCTGCTTGCTTGGTGCTTCTCGTAATCCCCTGAGGAAGCCAAGCGGGCGAAACACGTTGGAACTGAGACCTCTCGCTCACCCTTTGCAATTCACAGCATGTGACTCATATTTGATAATAATGAAACCCTGTCTAGCCAGTTAGCTAATTCCCAACTTTTTGGGGACTGATCCTATGATTTTCTAAGTGTTTTTGATTAACCACCAATCTGTGTAAGAAGGTGGGCTAGTTCATTGTACACACATGAGGAAGTTTGAAATATATCTGCCAAAATTTCTTAATCCTTTTCTCTATATTGAATAATCATGTTGGAAATCTAGAAAACCAACCCAACAAACCGTCTCTGTCAAATGATTCCATGTGTCAGTCTTCGTCTCTGTGTGGTTTATTTGTTTCTTGGCATGCGACTTACAAAATGAACATTAATTTATAAATGTCTTCCATGTTCTTAAGTTCCGGCCATGAATAGAAGACTGAAGGGGACTCAATCACCAAATTTCGATGTTAATGACATTTAAAACATTATTTCATTTGTTAAAGTTTGCAATTATTATAACCCTTGGTGAACTTACCATGACATTCTTTCTGTATTCTTGGTGGAGACCACAAGTGGTGGCCATAGGTATGGTGGTCACTTGTGGTCGCTATAATGTCCATCTACTTGGGTTTTGAATTACTTCAGAGGTCAATTTTATAGGTTTTGGGAATTCTTCTGATTTCATTGTATTCTGTACTTCAATGTTGGCATTTCCAAAGTTTCAGGTGCTTCCCAAATGCAGTGGCCACATTAACTTTGTATTCTTCCTCTTTGTGTTGACACAAAGAAGGCGAGTGAATGATGAGGATGATGAATGTTTCTGTCCCCCTTGCAGGCAATCATGTCTGAAAACGAGCCGGTCACACATGAGGTGGAGGATGAAGACGAGTTGGATTCCAAGCTGAACTACAAACCTCCACCACAAAAATCGCTCCAGGAAATCCAGGAGATGGACAAGGATGACGAGAGTTTAGCCAAGTACAAGAAATCTCTTCTGGGAGAGGGGCCGGTTGTTGCAGGTAAGGGAGGGTCACAAAAAGGCAAAATTGTTTAAAAAAATATGTGGTGAAAAATTCACAAAGACTTCACTTTATATTAAAGTTGGGTGGGCAAATGGAAATGGAAGATGGAAACTCTACACAGGTGATTTTACCACCATGTTCATAGAATTGACCTGAAAATGAAGGCTCAGTGATGATTTAACACACAAAGCTTGCTGGTCTCAGATCAGCGCCAAATTACCGAGGACGGATTGTGCCAGACTAATCTGAATTGTCTGACCATTACACAAATGTTTTGGAGCCGGTTGGTGCTGTGTACTTGGCCAATCTTGATACCAGTAAAACATTTATTCCGGTTTCACATAATGATCTCATAAAAAAGTCATACAAGATGGGAATTAACCCCTTGGGTGGATCAGTGGATACTGAGTTAGCTGAATAATAGATATCAGAGTGCGGCTGTAAATAATTTCATTCATTTGGATCTAAGACCAGCGGGGTAAAAAGGTGATGGGCAAGGTGTGTATTTGCCAGTGGCCTAAAGGTGCAATAGGGTTGATTTATTGGAGGTTTCTGAAGCATGGAATATGATTTGGCATTGCAGAACAAAATGCAGTTCAGCTCTTCAAAATGCAAATTAATGCACA
>NC_092865.1:45882842-45919876 GCF_032062135.1 Pyxicephalus adspersus | reverse complement strand
CAGTTCTAGAAGGAACTTTGTAGGATGATCCACCTGCTTTCCTTGGTGTCACCACCATCATTCCTGTCTTTGTTCCTGCTCACCTCGTGGGGTTTGCATTCCCTGTGGATTTTCTAAATTAAATTAGATTTGTTAACATTTTGTCTGAAAGTTTTACTCAGCTGATCCCAAATACTAATCCACAGCTTAGCCTTTAAATTAAACCCTTAATTGACCCCCATATCCTCAACCCTAATCTAACCCCTTTCCACATGCACTGACCACCAACTCCCCACCCATATGAAATCCTTTAATATAAATCTCTATAATTCCTATTCTTATATATTTATCAGTTCACAATGAACCCGTTTTAGAACTTTACTTCTCCCCCTTCATTAACCTTTAAAATCAAGAGGAACTGTAAGGGACAGGATAATTATATATAATACCTACAGTGCAGAACATGTGAAGGTAAACGACTTCTTTCACTCACACATGGGCAGTAATGTTAATGTATTATTATATTATATTCAAAACATATTATTTTGTTCCTTTTTAGATCCATCAGCTCCAAATGTGACGGTAACCCGACTCACACTGGTCTGTGCAACGGCCCCAGCACCAATCACCATGGACCTCACCGGTAGGTGAACGTTGTACTAATACTGAGTTGGCCTCCTTCAGCTTTTCATGGGATGGATTTCACAAACGCTCCTCTGAGATTCTGCTTTATGTTGATATCATGAATTGCACAATTTTTGCACATTCGGGATGTAACGCTTCCCTAAGACCCCATCCCAAAAGGATTCATTTCAATATAAATCAAAAACTGGTCCACCATCTGTGTGCCTGAGCAAGATTTATCAGACCAGACTTCATTTTTCCAGTGTTGGTGATACTCCTTTGCAGGACTGTCCAACTTCATTCCTCCAGGGCTTGCGTACACACATTTGTTTAGCATTTCTGTAACAGGCAGCAGAAATATGTGGGTCATTAATTGGTAATGTGAACACCATGGCCTGTATGTGGCCATTAGGGACTGGAATTGGGCAGCCATTTTCTAGACCAGGGTACCTCCAGATGTTGCTAAGGGTTGCTTGAGCAATGAGCAATTTGTACTTCTTGGCAAGTTTAACAGATTCCAATTATTTTTTGATTATCTGTAGGGGTGGCAGCTTTCCCAATGGCCAGCAATGTAAGAGGAATTCTTATCATACTGATATACTGTGAGCTGTGGATAAAGAATTTATATAAGGGGTTCCCTGATGACATGAACGTTATTCCAAGAGTTTCCCCATACTAAAAAGGTTGTTAGACACTGATCTAAAGAGACTGGTGTATATGAAAATCCCAGGTGATCAGCAGTAATATAAACAATCAAACCACCATGTCTAGCCACATCAATAATGCCATGATCAAATTCACATTTCCTCTGAATCTGGTGTTTCATGTGAGTAATAATTGAAGGTTCAGATCTGTACCTGCATGAGTTTATGTATTAAGCGTCTACCATATGACTTATTTTGATAAATCAATGAATATTCCAATATACAGACATTCCTAATATCTGCTCAATGAGTGCAGATTTCCTTATAATAATATCTCCACCATACTCATACGAACTTGCAATGCACCTTCATCAAATCGCATCTTCTATAATTTTAATAAAATTGAAATAATTAATGATAATGTGGGGTGAATGACACGTTTTTGTACAGTATCTTCTTGTTGGCCCTTTATACAGCTCTCTTTGCCTTGATACATCATTTTCTTTGAGACTTTATTTTTATAGAAAGTATGGATTCTGTTTTAATTCCTGGTTAATATTTACAGAGGATCTGCAGAAACTTAAGAAGACAACGTTTGTCTTAAAAGAAGGAGTGGAGTACAGAGTCAAAATCAGCTTTAAAGTAAGTTGTTATCAAGAAATGTAGTTTTCACTTTGATCTTGTGTCACCCACAGAAATATAAGAAACTAATGACATATTCTGTGCTTTACAGGTATCCAAAGAGATAGTGTCAGGGCTCAAATATGTGCAACACACATACAGGGCCGGAATGAAAGGTAAGTCCAAAGGGGTTGGGAGGGTCTTAATGCTATTACTGGAAAACAAAAATATAAAAAGTAAATTATTCTGCTTTTATGGGGTCATACAAATAAACTGAAAGTGAAAAACCCATACTATGCAAGATATCCTTGTATGGATAAGCATATGTGCTCCCTTCAATCAAATATTAATGGAGGTCTAATGAATACAAAAAAATGTAAAAAGAATACTGAACAAGAAAACAATATGCTACATTCTGATTGTATTGGTATACCCTAGGTCACATACTCCAATAGGCACTGGGTTGGGTGTTTAGGCTCCCAAACTTTGCAAAAATCACAACTTCTGTATAAATGTGTATGGCATAAAAGGAGTTTGGAGTGACTAAGTGAATATTTGTGTTCTACAACTTACACAACTTACACATGCAACATATGTGTAATAGGCCTGGGCACACAAATCACAACCAACTCCAGGGAACACTTCAACAGACTTTATTTCGTAATCCAGGTACAGGCCGAGGTCAAAGACAATAGATCAATCAGATAAGGGAGGTACAAAAGGATGAGGCAGAAGACGTAGTCAGGGACAATCCAAAGTCAGGGCAGGCAGAGCTCATGTAAGGTCAATAATCAGATACGCTGCTGGTAATAAGTCTGAGCTGATGACAAGATACAGGGGAGAACAACAGAGGTCAAAATGGTAAACCAACACAAACAACGCACCCAAGCACACTTTAACACAGAGGCTATATTGGGCAAGGGTGTTAATGACAGGGTTTCATTAAATGGGCAGAGTGCCCGATCACATTGTGCCACCTGGCGCCATTGGATAGGAGGAAACATACTGAATAAATAATCCCCTGCGGCCAAATCAAATTCAAACTATACATGCCTTGCCCGTGGGGGGTACAAGAGGCACACATAGTAGCGCACACCCCTTCTACAGCAGGACCCCTGGGCCATGCTGTACTGTGCACACCCGCAGGAATGCTGAGGGCACGTGCAGTACTGTGCAGGTCTGCAGGGATTTTGGGGATGCCGTTCAGTAGTTCAACCGGGATGGAACCCTCCGCCAGTGAGAAAACATATGCTGCAAGCAAAGCGGTGGCAGCCCCGGACGCTCTGTCTGCTGCAGCGCTCTCCTTCACGCTGCCCGCAATCCCTGGGGTCGCCGCGGGTGAGGACAACACGGGATAAGTACCTTACAATATGCATAAAACATATAATGGCAGAGATCTGGGAGTTGGAGACAGTTAGATGCTTCTCAGCCCTCTGTCCTCAAGAAGTCCATCTAAGGTCACGTTTGGCACTTTGGTTTCAAACTCCAAACCAGCTCTGGGATTTTTAGTTTACAATTTCCCCTTATTGTACTGGGGATAGAAATACATTCTGGAAGTTTTTGTTGCTCTGTTGACATATTTATGTTATTCATGGTTATTCCTTACAGTCGCCAAAGCCACATTTATGGTGGGAAGCTACGGACCACGAGTGGAAGAGTATGAGTTTCTGACCCCTTTAGAAGAAGCCCCTAAAGGATTGATATCACGAGGAACCTACCACAACAAGTCCTTCTTCACCGATGATGACAATCATAATCACCTAACTTGGGAGTGGAATCTAGCCATTCAAAAGGGATGGGATGATGCTAGCTAAAGTCTCACATTACCCACAAGTGTCCACAATGTGCATTATTCCCACAGCTTTTGTTTGGAATCAACCCCATTGTTTTTGTATTGTAACTCCCACCATGCTCTGTTAGCTTCCAGCTCTGGAGACATATACAGCTACCCTACTTGGTTCTTTTGGAGATAAATGGATCACTGCAAAATGTATTTGTTTCTTCTAGGTCAGTGTTTCTTTAACTTTTTACCATGGAGGAACCCTTAAAATATCTTTCAGGTCTTAGGGAACCCCTTTTATAATTATTATAGTCACAGCTCACAGGATATTAGTGTGGTGGTCAGTGGGAAGAATTCCTCTTACATGAAGAATGTCATCCTTACAGATACCCAAAAAGGCCATTGATGCCACTTAAACCTGGGAGCCATAAATTGCTTATTGCTCAAGGAACCCCCAAGGAACCCTGGTTAAACAACGCTGATCTAGGGGGATCCTCTGACCAAGTTAATTGAATATAAAGAGTTTAGTTACGTATATTGATATAAATGTGCAATCACTTGGAAACAAAGTGTTGGCAGCACAGTGAAACATATTTTTTAGGTTTAGAATCTGAACAAATATTTGTATTAATATGTAAACATTTGCCATTGGGCAGGGTCATGATGCAGACATGATATTAAATCCCTCTCGTGGTTTATCTAAGTATATGTGCAATCACTGTCCAGTGAAAGCATCAAACCAGACAATTCTCGGGATGGGGCAGAGGGGTCGGAAAGATCTCTTGGCTGCCTGCAGCTCATTCAAAACCCCAAACTGAAATCTTGGTTAACATTAAATTTATGTGCATATAGGAAAAGGCAAACAGAAAAAAATCCCTGCAAAGACATCTACAGGTGACTTTTACATGTGATTACTTTATTTAGTTAGAAAATGTGCTACAAATGGCAAACATATGCCTAAACCTGACCTTCTCTCAAGAGCTTTTCATAAAAATGCTGTAAATTGTAACGTCTGTGCTAAAATCTAATGCAATAATAAAATTCTATTTGTTTATTGCCTCTCTGTTCACTTCTCTGTTGCCTAAATGAGAATATTTGCCTTTTAGGTTTCAAATGTCTTTTTGTGTGTTTAACAAACACTATTCACGTATTCAAAAGAGGGGGAAAGGAGGGGTTTGAGGCAACAAGTATAAAAAAAGGGGAAAACAATATATTGTAACAGTCACAGCTTAAACAATGCATACAAGTCACAAAGCACGTTCAGTTGTGGGTACACATAATATGATACATCAAGGGATAATCAGTTCTGAATGTCAATGCACCATGTAGTGCCAACGCGTTTCACAGAAAGGCGGTTTTCCTTCTTCAGGGAAGGTGTGTGTTCACATAGACTTCTTACTGTTATCTGGAGAATAGAGAGTGGTAGTGTGACAGCGATGACCTTCTTTGAATGTCTCTGTGTTTAACAAGCTTAAAGCTTTGTGAAGCGTCAGAAGTGATAATGAAATGTTCAATTCATACAAATTACAAAGACAAATTTTAACATGTAATGGCAAAGTGTTCTTTGCGTGGAACAAAACGAAACATGTATGACCTTGATTTTCCCTAGGGAGCCAAGTAAAAAAATTGAAATGATTATTTTTTGGCCCTTGAATGGGAATTGAACTTTTGGTAACTTCTTTTGACCTTCTGCAAAGTTCTCAGATAAGGAAATCCCTCCCAATGTATCCAGCTCCATTCACGGAAAGCCATGTAGGGATCCAGCAACCAGTAGGCTTTGTCCCCTCTGGTCATTTGTTATCTTGTAGAGTAAAACATTTGAGGACAGGTGTTCAGTTCTCAGAGTTTTGAGATCCTCGTCACCACTTCTCTGTAAAATGAGTCATTTCTGAAGGGAGCGGGCAACAGCCAGCCACCACCAGGCACAATGGACAGAAGAACGACGTTCCATGCTATGTTGGTCCTAATTCTGGCCAGTTTATTGAGGACTTCCATATGTACTGATGAAGGAAACAGCACTTCTATTGAAGGTAAGTGATATGTGGTTTTGTCAGTTGGGTTTTTATTTTTTTATATGTGATAAAACGAGGCCTGGGTCAGTGGGCCATGTGCTCTCCACCAATCAAATCCTAAGCCCCAAAAGGAACAGCCCAAGCTTCCAATGCAATCAGCCATGTGACGGGTTCCCTACTGGATGCCATCAAATGGATTAACTGGGAAAGTTTTGTGAGGCTGAGGTTGAGTTTTCAAGCACATTCAAATATTTGAAAAGCTGGGGGACCTATTTTTTTTCATCCATGGAGCTCTGAGCTTTTATCCATAGTTTTGTTCTCAGTGGAGAACACTGAGTGGGGCTACAGAGGCAACAAGAGTTTACACATAAGGAAAAAGACTTGCCAGAGATGCCCTAAAATTTTTGTTCAGTTAAGCCTAACTTTCCATAGGAAGTATTCTTCATGGGCAGTGAAGGTATGTAGGGCTGGGAACAAAGCCCATGAATGGTGGGAACCCATCATAATGGGCAGCGCAGTTTTATAGACCAAAGGTCTCAGTACGGGAATGGTGGGAACCCATCATAATGGGCACAGCAGATGTACAGACCTGGGAACTCAGCTCAAATATGCAGGAACCCCTTATAATGGGAACATCAGGTGTATAGACCAGTGGTCTTGGTGCAGAAATGGTGGAAACTCAAATAATGAGCACAGAAGGTGTAGAGCCCTGGGAACTCAGCTCAAGTATACAGGAACTTCATATTATGGGCACAGCGGGTGTATAGACCAATCATTGTGGTACAGGAATGGTGGATACTTATATAATAGGCACAGCACATGTACAGACCTGGAAACTCAGTTTAAGTATGAAGGAACCCCATATATTGGGCACAGGACTGGTATAACCTTACTGATCTCAGTGCAGGAATAATGGAAATGGTGGGCATAGAGGGTGCTCATACCCAGGGACTCAATAAAGATCCAACTAATCATCCCTTAATAAAACTTGTGATGAGAGAAATTTACCTATAGCTAAGCCCCATTTGCAAGAGACTTGTAGTCTTGTACTAACAATCAGGACTTAAATGCCCACAGGATGGTGTTTGAGGAAGCAGGTATGACTAGAATGGGCCAGCAGTAAGAAGAAAAAGGGTCTGGTCCAAAACACAAAGCGAGATATGGGTCTCAGGCAGCCAGGTGGGCAATGGAAGGTCAGATGGAAACAAAGTCAGCAACAGGTCACCAGTCAGTGAAATTATGCCCAAGGCAGCCAAGGAACTTGCTGGCGCCACTTGTAAATGTGAATGAGCCAATCAGGGATCAGGAAGTGGGCCATCTATAGAAACCAGATGAACCCTATAGAGTCATATAGTGGCAAGTCCCTTGTTGTGCCTTCATCCCACTACCCAAAGATAGCCAGGGAGTAATTCCCCCTCCTCCCAGGGCCATGACATGCCAGGTGGCCAATGTTAAGCAGTTGTTTGACTCATTGCTGAGATGCTTACAATTTGTTTTTTGAGTTGCTTCTGTGATGTTTCAATAATTTTGGTCATTCACGTTCAAATACAAAAGCCCAAATGCTTGTATGCCCTCCTTGGCAGCTACCAAAAACAAAAATGATACCTTTGGGCAGACTGACCCTTAAAATCCCAACTTTTTATTCACCTCGTTTACCCCCTTGATTACTCCCCTTCCCCCTAGAGTTCTTCCCCTGATACTTTTTGTAGGTCCCAAGATGCACTGGGTCTTCTTCATCATTGGATCTTCTGACTGCGGTCCTAGTAATGTAAAGGGAGGTGTCTGCATGATGATGTCAAGGCTGCACCATCACAATATGGGGCGTCATTCACCCCGAAGACTGGGGGCATCTAGTGGTGGATTTGATTTACTGCAAGGGTTTGAGGAGGTGACTGTTGTAGCTTTTGTTTTTTTTTGTGTTTTTTTTAAATCAATAGATTTTTATTGGATGTTTTCAAAGTAGAAGAATAAACAAATAAAACAAAAAAAATGAAGAGATCAACAAGGAATTTGCTGTATAAATTTACAGAATTTCGTATACAAGTAAAGCAATGCATTGATATGGAAAAGTAGAAAAATTATGCAAATGATGTAACAAAAAGTAGTAGCACCAAAAATTAAATAAAGAGAAGAATTCAATTCTTTGTCTTTTTGTGCTTTTAACAATACTTAGGAAAACAAATGATGACATTCTAAAACTTTTACAAATCTCAAGCAAAATTATTTTAACCTCTTTCAGATAAAACAGGTTGTCATTTATCTGATATAATTCATTCCACGGATTCACATAAAAGTCTGACATTATTCACCTATATCAGTGTATCTGCGTGTTTGTTTTTACTCTGTAAGACAACAGCTGTCCCAATTCACATCGGGAGTGTCAGGTGCGGAGAAAGAGATCCCCAGTCCCTGGTGATAGAGGGAAATTATTATAATCACTCCTCATTAAATCAGACAGAAAATTGGCTTCCCGAGGGGGGGAGATGTGGTATTGGGTTGGGGGGGGGGGGGCAGGTGGCATCTCCTCTGGGTCTCATTACTGCACTTTGTTAATGTAACAAGTGAATATTCTGCAGTTTGCCAGGAAAAACCTCCCAGGGCCCAGCTGGCCAATTTCCCATAGAGAGTTGCAGATGAAACACAAACTTCCCTGCTGGAGGATTTCATCTCCTTAAAAACTTTCCATCAGTTGAGGACTGCCAGGCCGGGATTATTCACCCTTCCGAGCCGAAGATTCATTCTTTTAAAAAAAATCATTATATTATATTTGGGGTCTTTGGGGATGAAAAATAAAATGAAAAAAATATAAAAAGTTTATAGAAAGAGCTCACACACATCTGGAGACCAGGTGAATGATGTGTGAATGAGCCCTACGTGCGGGTGAAATGTACTGAAAGTAAAGAAACAAACAAATATCTGTTCAATGAATGCAAGAACTTTCCGTGCTTTCTTCATAAGCTGCATTGAAATCTCAAGCAAAGTTGTCAGTGGAGTAAAGTACTCTGCAGAGTACAGAACACCTCCCTCACTGTTATGGAGATGAGGAAGCGGAGAGAGGTGTTCTGTAGTCCTAACATGCTGAGGTGACAACACAGCTCCTCTATAGACACAATATTGCCACCCTAGGACACTCTGATAGGATTACTTGATGAAATTAATGTCTCAAAATAGAAAACTAATGCAGCCACCATATCTAAGGACTGGTACAAAGATTTAATGTATGCTGCATTCCTTTTCTTGGAGTTACAGGTGCAGTTATAATTAAAGTGGACCTGTCAGTCATTTTAAAATGTCTTCCTGGATGAATTCCTTGCTCATTATCCTTGAGCCAATGACTATGGCTCGGCTGGAATGATGTTGTCAGTCTGGTGCAGGCAGGAGGGGGCATTTCTTCAGTCCCCCCCCCCCCCATTGTGATCAGACTGAAACATTGTAACTTTATAGCAAGTCACAAGGTGACAACTTCTAGGAAACTCTTCCAGGCCTTGATACCTCTAGGTTCATAATCCTGAGCGAAAAATAGGGTTGTTCCAAATGGAAAAAAATGTAAGTAAGAGGCCCGAGGATCTCAATGCCATTTCAAAGGGTCCGATTCAATAAAGCTCTCCAAGCCCGGAGAAGATAGACTGTCATGGGAGAATCTGGGGGATCCCGCAAATCTGGAATAGATCTGGTCCAGGATTGGCAAATAATTGCCGAATCACCCAGGTTCACCCATATAGTTTGCTGGATCACCCAGGTTCACCCCTATAGTTTATAATTTCCAACCTTAGGGAACATTAATAAATCAGGCTCTTGTGTTTATATTACTCAGCAGCATTAAGCAAAAAGGATGAATGAGAAATGATATCATATTTGGAGTTCCCTTTACTGGCTAATATGAAATTTTCTATCTTTTTATGCAATTACAAAAAATATGGATGGCAAAGCAATTAAGAATATGAAAGTCATAGTAATCAGGCCCAGTGTGTCCCAAAAGATTTCTTTATTTTACAATGGGTGATGAGGAGTGTCTGGATGAAGGGATGCCATTATTTTATATTAATATCCAATAAAAGTGATATCGTCTGTCTTGCAGTTCCAGAAAGAAAAGCTTTAATATTATCCGATGTGCCTTCCGCCAAAGCCTTCATCGATTCTACTGACATTGCCGTGGTCGGCTTTTTCACAGTAAGTCACTGTAAGATATTTTAGAGCAATGATATCAGACAACATATAACGTATACAAAAAAAGTATATGGTGTACAGGAAAAATATATAATGGTTTTGGGACAGTTTCAATTTTTGAGTCTATCTAGATTTAATTTGAGATATGTATAAAATAAAGATTTAAAACATGTAATAGGATTCATAGAATGCTCCTAGGCTGGCTTTGTCTCATTGAAACTTCACACTGTACCATCTGGTAAGGGGCAGTTAGTATTGGTATGTGCCAGTTGTCTCAGCACAGCTAAATATAAGTAGGGCACCATCTGCTGGTTTGAGTCAGTATTACATAGTATTTATACACAATGTTTCAGATTTGCATGATTAAAAAACGTTGATGTATTTTTTTTAAGCCCTGTCCATAATAAATACCATATATACTTGAAAATATAAGTATTATAAAGCATAATAAATACTGTATATACTTGAGGATTTTTTAACCAGAAAATGCCTTGGGGGTTTCACCACTAGATGGTGCTGTGCTTTCATGTTACATTTAAAACAAATGCTTGCCATCTGAGACATTGGGCCTGATTTATTAAAGTTCCATTCCAGGTTTGCTGGATCACCCAACTTCACTGATGAAAGTGTATCCTCTCCAGCCTTGGAGAGCTTTAATAAATCGTGCCCAGTTTATTACAGACTTTACATGAAGACACAGTGCCATCTACTGGTGACTGACAGTAATGCACAAACAATCATTTACTAGCAAGTGACCCTTTATAATTAGCTCAAACCTACAAAATATTTTAACATATAAAAAGAGAAAAAAGGTATACAGACTGAGCCCATGTGATTTTAATTTCTTCGCCTTTTATTTAAGTGTTTGAAAATAACCCACCATGTATGTATTTTTCACATTTATTGGCTTTTTTATTGATTAATGTTTTGAATGCCACAATTTGTGCCCTAGGTTTATACTCGAGTCAGTGTAGGTTTCCCTTTTTTTATATGAGCTCATGTTATATTTGAATCGGTTTATATTTGAGTATGTATAGTAACATATACAAATAAGTATATGATTTTATCACGAACAACTGTTTAAAGCCTTGGAAATGGTTTCTGATCAAAGCAAGGTTTTATGGTGTATCTTTTATTGTTGGATGTATCATTCACAGGATTTAGATGAACCAGAAATAGAATACTTTGAAACCCTGGTAAAAAATCACCCTGAGTGGGATTTTGGCACCAGCACCACCCCAGCGGTCCTAAAACACTTCAAGATAAGGAGCAACACGGTCACCATCTTCCGCAAGGTAGGTCCCCTGTTTACATGGTACAAGTGAGGTGATATCTGCTGAGGGTCCTTCTGTTAAAGTCGTAAATCTCTATAAAATATAAAGATTTTCATATTTTTTTACATTTTTTACTAATATTTGATGTTTCTGTTAATATACACTTTCTTGGGGCCATTTCACCCAGCTAATACCCACAATTTGTAAATATTCCACATTGGATTTAATTAGAAAAATTAATGACTCATCATTAAAAATCAATCCAACATTTTTTAAATGAATCTAGTGTAAAACTATGTACATTTGGTGGTGAATCCTGGGTGAAAACATTTATAAACTCATCTTTTTAATGTTGTCATATTTTAAGTTCACAGTTGCCAGCTCACCTCTCAAGGGCACATTAAATGTTGTACTATAGGTGGTGAGGGGTGGGTAGTGCCCATGTGCATTCTTTACCCCATATTGTATTTTTTCCTATGGTTCCAGGTGCATACTTAGGAGCTGGGTGATGCGGGGAAAGTAGGATATGGCCCCTAAAGATTTTGGCTGTACAGAATCAGTATCACATTGATGACTCTGACAATATCTTTGATTTACTTGGAGAATTGCTGAGCATAAATGAAGCCCCCTTAGGTCATTCAGGTTGCAAATGTTTCCTCAGAGTAATTTTGCATTTTAAAAAATTGTATTTGGTAAATTCCAGGCTGACAACTGGAGGGATGATTTGGTGGTGAAAGAAAATGAAGGGATCAACACAGCCAAAATGTACCGGTTCCTGAGCATCAATGAGCTGAGGCTTGTGGCAGATTACAACCCCATGGTAAGATCACATTCCACATTTCTGAACTAGTCCAGGGGATTACAGAGGCCATGGATGAATGTTGCCTAGATCTGCACGTTATTACAAATGTTGATTCATTATTATAATGTTCAATGTAAGTTCATTTTCCTGTTACTTTCATATTCCTAATTGTTTCTTTTCCATATTTTTGTAATTGCTTCCAAATAAAAAATGTTGATGTTAGCCAGTAGAGGGAGCTCTATATCTGATAATCTCATTCATCCTTTTTCGTTAACAGCTGATAAGAGGCAAACATTTTGGTGGACGTGTCGCTGATTTAGGCAAATCCCTATATCTGACATTTTGGTTCTAATTGAAATAAATCACCCTGTTATGCAAGCTAATTTCTGTTTATTTTCTGTACACAGTATAGGAAAGGTTAGACACTAGGTGACCCAAGGTGTCAGGTGGAATAAAGTGGAAGTATAAAAGCCACAGATCATACACAGAAGGAAAGGTCAGCTGGAGCAATGATTCCCAACCACTGTGCCGCAGCACATTAGCGTGTCATGAGAGATCATCAGGTGTACCTTCGGAAATTAGCCATCTTCAGTTACTAAATTATTTACTTCAAATAATTTTCCTTTGTTTATCTATGCCAGCAACATATAGTGACAGGCAGAACAATGAAATACTCTTCCACTAGATGGCAGCAGGTAGCTAGGTAACCTGTGCATGTGACATTTTTGTTGGGTGGTGTGCTGTTGGATTTATCTAATGCAAAATATGGGCTGTGACTCAAGAAAGCTTGGGAAACTCTAAGCTAGAGAGATAATTTAAGAATTTCATAGAATCAGAGAGCATGTTGGGAGGTTAGAGGTCATGTAAAGGGGATAAGTCTACCAGTTATAGTGTTCATAGAGTTCATGGTTAGGAGGTCAGGTACAGGTTGGTGCAAGCAGCATGCATGGGACGGCCAAATGGTAACAAGTTCAGCAACAGAAGATTGAGAAGAAATGCACATACAATCATTTGGTACCATTATATCATTAAGGGCAATGCGGCCATGTTCACATGTAACTCATATACAGGGACTGGCCATTAGGAGGTCAGAGGGTGCAGGGTCAGGCAGTGTCAAGGCAAATTTACAAGGCAAGACTGAAAGTGCAGAAATATGAGTGCATGTTGTAGAATTACCTGCACTTTCCACTAAAACACCTATCACTAACTGCTGGAGAACTGCAGATGTGCAACATATCTTTTATAGGTAAATACATTTTCCCAAGAGGTCATCATAGAAATCAGAGTTCCAATTCATCCAAAAGTCATTCAGTAGGGTTGAGGTTAGGGCTCTGTGCAGGACACTCGAGTTCCTCCACACCAAACTGGTGACCCCATGTCTTTATGGAGCTGGCTTTGTACCCCGGGGCACAGTCATGACATGGCAGGGGTTGGGAGGAGGAATCAGCAAACACAGAGGACACAGGAGATAAAGTCTTGGAAGGTTCAATTATGTTTTCTTATACTTATTTTTATACCCTACATCTGCTATCCAACATCTATCTTCAGACCCTGATGAAGTGTAGGGAAGAGCTTTGACCCCCTGAAACATGTTGGTTATAGATTCAATTTATTTGTAAATGTGCTTCTCTGGATTTACTCTGGATGTGTTATTTCAATTCTTCAGTCCATCTCCTTCTTCTGTTCTGTTTCTCATTATCTTCCCTATAACTGACAAGCCAAGAATGTTCTGGTTTATTTGTATTTGCTTCTTCTTTTCATTATCAGACATCAATTGGGATTATCGCCTGCAAGGTTCAGATCCACCTGTTATTTTTCACCGACAAAGATGTATACCCTATGAGATTTTCTCTCCGGGGTCTATTAAAGCAGTGAATCTAACATTCACTGAAACATTTCCTGGTGGAGAATCAATTACTGCCATTGAAACATATGGACCCAGAAAACCTCCACCAGGGAATGTTTCAGTGAATTCCAGGTCCCCTGCTTTATAAATAGACCCCTCAGTGTTTTTCAATCCTAATTGATTACAATTGATTTACATGGATCCTTGTGTGTTTCCATCGCCAATCTCTTTTATGGTTGGAAAAGGAAAACTTTGGTTTGTTAAGGTTACAGCGTGCAGCTGACTCACCTTGCCACCTTTGCTCAAATTTTCTGAATTTGGCAGAAATAGGAAATGGTTGAAATCAAACCAAAGTCCCATCTCTAATCAGAAACCTTCCCCAACATTTATAGCTACATGGGGAACTCATGCAATGACAATGGAATGTGTATAAGCAAATGTTGATTGTCCATTTCCTGTGATGTGAGGTGTGTAAACCTGTGAAGTAACCAACTTACAACTCATTGAAATACAGATCAATAAAAACGTGGAGGGATATTGGAGTCAGAACTTGGAATTACTGAAACAAAGTTTCTGAAGACACAATGAGCTTTTGAGCAGGAATCATGATCATGGAGGAATAAGAAGAATCCTGGCTGATCATAGTGTATGGAGAGGCTAAACATGGTGTATGGAGAACTGTAGGAGAATCTTATCAATCAGCTGGATGGTGATGGGCATAAAAGTAGAGGTTCTACAAAAAGCCATGGAAGAAAAATCCCATCTGTTGGATAGAATATTGAGATTATTGTCCAGAAGTAGATTATGGTGTATGGCAGATAAAGAACATGGTGGTTGGATGAAGAATATGGATAGATGACATGAATATGGTGAATGTATGCAGAACATGGTGTATGAATGACATAAACATGGTGGATGGATGAAGAAAATTTGGATACATGACATTACCATGGTCTATGCATCACGTAACCATAATGGGCCTGATTTATTAAAGCTCTCCAAGACTGGAGAGGACCTACTTTCATCAGTGAAGCTGGGTGATCTAGCAAACCTGGAATGGATCTGGTCCAAATAATAAATAGCAAATTTCTTTAAAGAAATCCAATCCAGGTTTGATGGATCACCCAGTTTCACTGATAAAATGTATTCTCCCCAGCCTTGGAGGGCTTTAATAAATCATGCCCAATGGCTGGCATGAACATGGTGGATAGATGACATCTAGAAAATAATAGGCAGCTGTGACATTAGGCAAAACATTGACCAAAAGGACAAATTGAAAACAATGGTGGAAGCATTAGGGTTTTGGAGCTCATTAAAAACCACAAGGAATCCTGGTTAAGGAAATCCAACCTTTTCTATACTAAGACAGGACAGGTGTTAACCTTCTGAATTAAAAGTTTGAAGGTTCAAACTTTTAAATTGCAGGCACATTGCAAGATGTGCAATCTCCCAGCATTTCCAGTTCTGTGGCAAAGAGATTGGATTTGTTGGTATTATACATTTTATGTATCTTTAGCATGTGATGGCAGGGTCTCATTAAGCAAGATTCATGATAGGAATGCAAACTAAACAGACCTTGTAATAGAGGAATGGTACCTGAAGTGATTACTGGCGCCATGTACAACTCAGAAACAGAACACAAAGTCACCAACGCTGCAAAATATTGCATTCTTACTTTTATTAAAAAAGCACTTTCACAAGACCCTACCATATGATTCTTCTGTATTTGCAGCTGTGCTGGATTTAGTTGGTATGGGGAATAAAGCTACATAACCTCCCTGTGTCTCATGTTTAGATCAATGTGAATAAATAATTTTTTAATACAAAGACTGACCACCAGAGAGAGTGTCAGTTTAACACAGATGAACACCGAGCTGATAAAACACAAATTCTATAAATTATCCTATGGTATACAAAATGTTCAATAAGTTCAGCTGTTCAACCTCCCACAAAAAAACAAACAAAAAATAAACAATATTAACTAAAAAAAAACGAAATTTTAAGTGCATGGAAATATGGACTGGGCAAAATAACACTGCATTTACAAAGCTGTTAGTGAGATGTCTGCAGCTATCAGGTCTGTGCACCTGTGGTGCCCATTAAAAGTCTCCCACCATCTCAGTGCTGAGTTTCTGGGTCTGTACACCTGTGGTGCCCAATATGAGGGCTCTTACCATCTTAGTGCTAAGTTTCCGGGTCTATACACCTGTGGTGCCCATTATGGGGTCTCCCATTATCTCAGTGCTGAATTTCTTGGTCTGCACACTTGTGGTGCCCATTATGAGGGCTTTCACCATCCTGTTGCTGAGTTTCTGGGTCTGCACACCTGGGGTGCCCAATATGAGGGCTCTTACCATCTTAGTGCTAAGTTTCCGGGTCTATACACCTGTGGTGCCCATTATAATGGGTTTGCACCATTATTGTGCTGAGTTTCCTGATCTGTACAGCTGCTGTGCCCAATACGAGGGGCGCCAACCATACCTGTGCTGAGTTACCAGGTCTCTACACCTGCTGTGCCCAATATGAGGGGCTCCAACCATACCTGTGCTGAGTTACTTGGTCTGTACACCTGTAAGTGGAGGAGCTGAATAACTCAATGGTGGGCAGGGACACCCAAAACTCCCTGGTGGACAGAAGCAAAGTATTAGAGGTTGGGGTGAACCTTTAAATACCAAATTAGTCCAGATAGGCCTATTAGAAAACAATGTTGTTTTTATTCCTAAGTAAGGAAAATATGTCAATTCATGGATCTGTTTGTATCCAAATGCAATTTATGTCCACATGGAATATATTTTGTGATTTAGTAACATGCCTGGGACACATCTGGAGATTTGAAGAACCTTTATCAGTGTCAAATGACTAAGTTAATAAATCTGCACTTCTCTTGGGAAAGCAGGAAATGTTGGAGACCACAGATAACCTGCAGACACATGTGACTCTGGAACCAGAGTGGAGCGTCCTCATTCCCCCCACTGACCCCGGACCCCTTACCGGCGTTAACCAGCGTGGTTTACCACCCAGGGTTGGTGGGAGGACTTGGCAGGAGAGGCTCACGACAAACAGAGATGTGCAAATATTTTCATACACCTCGTGCTTTGCTCTCATTTGACCTGTGGTTGTGATGCCACCTGTAAGGAGAACCATTTACCATTCTGTCTTTGGACAGTTCCAGTAAGGGACAGGTGGAAGTTTTTTCTTCTGAGCCAGAGATACGTTAATTTAAAATGTCCCCCAATAATTCAACCCAATATTGCAAGTTCCCAAAATGTTAATGTTAAATCAGTGTCATTTTCCGTGTTAGTTTAGTTTGGATTACCAAAAGAATTCTTGGAAGCAAAAGTGGCTTCAAAGGCAGCTTCTGCATTATATCAACATCTGATGATGATAATCTGATGATCACCTCATTAGGCTCCCAGAGGCTAGCCAAACCTCTGAAATATTTTTCATCATTTTCTACTCTGTAATACAACATTTTTGGAGCCTGGTTCAGATTTCTGATGACTTTGTGAATTTTGGAGAATCCTTTAATTTTTTCTTTTGGTTTCGGGAAACACAACTGATCAGACATTGTTCTCTGATGGTAGGCAAAGAGTTTATTCTAAGTGCACATTGGGGATTACAGGTCAGGGGTGTGAAACTTCAGCCTCTGAGGAATCTGACCACGTTTTTGGTATTGCACTGTTTGAACTGGTGGCCGGAGTTCCTGTGCAGCTCCTGGCACATGGCACCTTGTTAAGCTTTGCCAGCTGCTATGCCACCTGTACAGCTGCATTGGTTATTATAGGAACCAGAGTTTGAACATTATTTGATGGCAGCTGGTGGTACTAAATATGTAATGTCTTACCAAAAGATGAGGTTCAGGGGTGTGAGGAGGCAGTAGTCACCCCAAAACCTCACCACCAGTCTGAACATAAACGTAAACAGCAGTACATTAAATCAAGAATGGTTTACAAAAAGAGTTGGAAAATGTTTTTACTAAAACTAGGTCTGCATTTGGCCGTCAAGGACTGGAGTTGGACAGGCCCATTGTAGACAAGTACGTAGTGTTGTTTGAACAACCCTTGAACAATGTTCAGGTGATCAGAAGGTAATTTTTTTAGGTTTGGCCAAAGTTTATCCATAAAACTAAATTTGGAATCACTTATTTTTACACAGCAGGCAGTGGTTCCGGCCTCTGAAGTCCAATATACTGGTTGACTCCACTCATTCAGCACCATATGAGTGTTCGCATTCGGTGGTGGTGTCAGTAGTGGTCCTGGCTCCCGATGTCTCCTAGCCAATAAAAAACACGCACTACCATGAATATTACTATGAATATTCCCAACACCTATTACAAGCCAGGAAGCGACTTCAAATGAAAGGCGAAACGTCGCGGGCACTACAGAGCAATGAAGGTAAATGTGACTACTATTAGACAATATTGATTTTAAGGGGAACATAACCCTTACCCGTAAAAATTTGGATCAGGCAGGTCCTTTATTGTAGAAGGGACAGACAATGTCCCATCTGCAATATAATAACCTTGCCTGCCTGATCACACTCGGAAAAACCTCTTTGCCTGTCATCAGAGAACAATAAAGTTTGACCTGAAAAACAGTTCAGAATGGTTTGGGAAGATTCTGGCAGCCTGAATGATGGGGCCAAAAATGGCCTGAGCTACATCCACCTAAAACATGACCTGGCTATTCTCGATCATGCCTACCCTGACCTTGGCACATCCAACTACTCTTCTGCCTTTCTCACTTGTACTGCACATTGGTTCTACCCAGTAAGCAGTCACCAGCCCAAGTGTGTATGAGTGGTCATGACCTGGGCACCCCCTCCTAAAGTCCATAACCCCTTGCAGGGTGCGCTGGTAAAGCCGGAGGCTGGTGTGTTGCCATTTGCACCCCGTACAGGTCCCTGCAAGGCAGCTGGTGACACAGAGGGTCTACCACCCCACCTGTTATTACCATAACACACCTTTGGGGTATTGCAAAAATCTTTATTGCTGTCTGTGGCTGCCCAGTGAAGTCTGTGCAAAATAATTGCCCCGAGTATTGGGTCAATATCTGCTTTTAGGGGGACCATCTCCTGAAATATAAATACCCTTACCCCCTTCTTACTGTATGTAGGTTAAAATCACACTTGTAAAGGAGAGGGAGGATTACACCAAGTTACCCCGTCCTGGGTTGGGATAAAAAAGTCAAATAGAATACAGAACTTTTGAAATCCCCCAAAATGATGCTCATCCCCCCTCCCCCCGATGTAAACCTTCCTATGCAGCAGCAGGGGGATTAGGGTAAGCACAACTGTACCTTTCACCTATACAGGTACACTTTTCACCAACATTCAGCAGATGATTTTTGGAGAGAGAGGGCCCCAGACACTGATTCCTCTTTAAATTAGTTCCTGTTAATAATACGGATTGTATGAGTTTGCATTTCTCTGTTTAATGAACACGTGTTATTAATCTGCCCACACGTTATATAACACATAACATTCCTCCATCTCCATTTTCTGATCCAGCTCCACAATTCCTAATCTGATACTGAATATTATGCTAATTGCTGCACCGCCGGTAATTGATTCCAGCGTATCACTGACGGTGACGCATTAAAACCGCCGACGCTTTCCCACATCTGGTTTTACCCTGGCAGGTCACATGAGCGGAGGAAAAAAGAAAATTCTAAAAATATGTTTTTTCCTTTTCCTGTTCCTCCTACATCTGCCGGGTTTATCTGTCCGTCCCCAATTTCCAGAAGGAATGCCAGAATCACCTGTTATGGAGAAGATTTCACAATTCCCCTCAGGAAATGAGACGCTGACCTGCCGCTGACTAACTCTGTAACCCTTGCCTGCCCATATGGGACAACTCACCCGCTGCCTTCAGGGGCTGATCTGTGGCAGTCATATATAAACTGCTATGTCTACTCATAAAATTTTTGATGTCCCTGAGTGATGGCTAAGCAAGAATGGCCCTGTGTCTTTGGAGAGGAAAGTAGGACGCTAGGTCTACTCCAAGGCCCAAACACTCATGAATAAGCCCAATTATGACTGGTTCTCTTTAGTAAGGCTAAAGGGCTAAAAGCAAAGAAAGTCCCAAGCTACACAATCATATATAAATGATAGATTCTTGTTGGTTTATGCCATCAATCTGTGGAGAGGCTAGTGATGGTTGTCATTATTTCTTGCTGCATACTAGAGGGCAGCAGAGCAGCTGAAAAGTCAATGTATAAGAAAACTACATGTCCCATGATTCCTTGCATTGAGAGATGGACATGGTCACACTTGCAGTACAGGGTCCAGGGACCCAACAGCACAATAGGGTGGCAACAAATGGAGACATGGTGCATGAATTGTAGCTGCAGGGATTAAGGGTATAGAGATTTCTGCAAAGGACAGAAGGGATTTATGGGGACACTGAAAGGAGGAAGGGATCCCTGACATATTTTTGATTTTAGTGACCCTTTAAATCTTCCATAAGAAGAACCTTTTGTTACATTTTATGTTTTTTATATACATTGATTTTTGTTTTGTGTTTTATTTTTCATTGGTCGATGCAGCTGGTGTTGTTTATATGAGAATATATGGGCTCAGCGATTGGCCAGCACCCAGCGCACCTCGAGCAGTGCGGGCGAACAAACAGTGCCAGGTCACCGGGAGTCCTGCCAGAGCCGAGACAGAACACAGAGGCAATGAAAACCATGTTTATAAAAAAATGAACTATTTAGAGAATTTTTAAAAATGCCACCCGAAACCCAAATATGACACAGAGACACTTTATTTACTAACAACTCCTAAACTCAGTGACCGGTCAGCTTTTGTCCGCCTTCATCTGATTGGCTGCACATGAACTCAATGCTGTGATTGGTGCTATGTGTGGATGATGTCTGGTATCTGCACCCGATGCCCCTCCGGATCCCTCTGTATTCCTGTAATTTGTCACATTTAGGTCTGTATTACCACTCACAGAGATCACATGACCACCCCCTGGCAATGTCCACATCTGCTTTACTCTCCAGCAGGACAGCACTATATTTATTTAGGCATCATCCAGGGTCACAATTTTATTTTCTGATCTTCAGATCAGCACCTGCGGCCACAAAATCATCTCTCATAAACCAACTCTGAGATTCAGACTAGTAATACCGCCTAGGCTTAAATGATGTCATCACTCTGCTGCAGGCAAGATGAAGCATTTCTTCAGTCTCCTCTACCCTTAGTGATCACATTGCAACATTGCAACTTTGTATCAAGTCCAGGGGCTGATCTGTGTCAGAGATTTGTGGAGGAGGGGAGGGGGGAGGACTCTGACCAATGGAGCCTACAATCTAAGAGGTGGGGGGAGGGGACAATACAATGATGGCTAGCCAGTGATGGGGGTGGATTTGGAGGCAAATGGGTAGGTGAGTATAAAGGGGCGCAATTTATGGCCTTGTTTTTTATGTATTTTGGGTAAAAATATTGGGAAGGGGCGGGTTCCAGAGAATGGGGGCAGTTCTAGAGAAATTGTCAGTGTGAAAATCTAGCATGTATACAGAGGTTCCCGAAGTCCTAGAGGATCAATGAACAACCAAGCAGGGATGGTCTCTGTACTTTCCTATGGAGGGCACATTGCATTTGAGTTCTTCGGGCCACAGCAGTAGAGTAGAGATTTGGGGTATCTGGGATTATATATATATTGGAGGGGGCATTGTTGTGTTCCTATAGGGGTGGGGGCCCTCATAACGTGGCCCTGGGCAGCCACAAGCAGACCCCCCCCCCTTCCCCCCTATATGCTGCTTTGCTTTTCCCTCACTTTCTGAAAAGGAAATATTAGATTTTGGTGGACAGAACCTTGAACATGAAGCTCCGAGTCAGCTTTTCCTTCCTGAGCACACAAGCGATTAGTTACAAACGTGGTGAATGGTGGCATTGATTTGCCCTGAGTGCCCCCAGTCTCTCTGCCATGTGAATGTTTGTAGAGTCTGAGGCTGGCACAAGGGGTGAGGGGGAGGCCATCGGTGAAAGGCCCAGTTTTGGGGTAACACTAAAGGTGTGACAACGCCATCGCCAGGTAAAACCGCAGCTGAGCATTCAATAAACAAGGTGCTGATGTTCTGTTTATTGGAGCTGACACAGAGGTCCGGGGGGTGCTGAACCCAGCGGGTCAACGAGGGCATCCTGCACCCCACTAATAAAAAATGTCAGAATCCATTGTAACAAATGGTAGACCTTACTTTGTACAGCACTGCAGAAGATGATGGAGCTATATCATTATAAAATAATTAAACACGTGGAATGTTGTCCCTGGTATATCGCATTTTCCATGGGGTATTTGTAGGCCTGTGCCTGGGGCAGCAGAGTGCAGTGGCAACCTGGCACAGCTGGCACACCATACAAGCAAGGAATTAGACCTTATGACTGGCCCCAGAGGAAGTGGGGTAACTGTGGTTGGTGACAACAATGGGTGAATTAGCCCAGGACAGCGAAGGACAAAGGAGGGAAGATTTGGAGGATTTGAGAAGAGCAACAGGGCCCCCCTAGCTGACCACTTACATGGCCTTCAGCTTTGGTCACAGCCACACTTCTGGGGGAGCCTATACATAAAGGAGTGCCAGGGGTGGCAGGACTCTCACAGCACAAAACATTTACATTCCCTATTGATAAACAGCCAGACCCTAAAGGAGCAGAAAGTCCCCAATCCAAATAATGGACACTTCCAGACTTACAGTCACTCAGCTGGGTCTGGAGTTCTGCCTTAGGAATTGCACAAGCAGCGATGTTGCATTTCTATAATGCGTCCCCCCGTAGCGCTCCTGGCTGCTCTCCAGTCCTCCTTCATGGAACATTTGTACAGTAAATTCTTGTTTCTCAGGAGTGGAAGAATTTCCCCGACCAGCTTGGCTTTCATGTGGTTCCTCTGAGCTCATTTCCATGTTGACAACAAACACGAAAAACAGAGCTGGCCAATGTGGAGGGAGGAGGAGGCCAAATGCAACGGATGGGAGATGGCGCTGCGATTACACAACACTGCCGGATCACTGCCAACAATTGCGATGAATGCGCGTTCAATTATTTGTATATGGGAAGGTGAACAGCAGTCACAATGTATCTTGAATTCTGTAATGGACGGCTGTAAGTTCAGATCAGGCTTGCAGTATCAGACATAAGACAAGCCAAGTAGGGCAGTTCCTTTTTATTACTTTTTTTGGTTCATTGAAACTGCTTGAAAAACAATTTGCAAACACCGGTAGAAGCATCTTGCAATTCAAGTCTAAGGTTGTTGCAAGGGTGGCAGAGCACCGAAGCAACGACTGCACAGCAACACTGCCGCCTCCAACCGCCTGTCAGAATAAATCCTATTTATACTCACCTGTCCTTGTTCCATAGCAGGGCGCCATCACCTTCTACCTTCTTCTCTCCCTCGTTGTGATATTTCACCATCTTGATTGGCCGGGCTAGGATGCCATAATGCAGGAAGGAGTTCATTCAGTGCCGGCAGTCACATGCTGAGCTGCGCATATGCATTGTGATATCTCAAGCGAGTAATCAGGTGGGTAAGAATGCTTATTGAAGAAGGGACATCGCCTGCCCCCTTGTGCCCAATGCCCTGCCTGATCCCAGGCGTAAGTCGCATTTTACGTGTAATGAACAGACACATGTGGTCCATCGGGAGGAGCTTGGTTGTCCATGATGTTGGATCTTCAGTCTTGTTCCTTTGAGTTCTGTTGCCGTTTTTTTATTTATATTAATAAACAGGATTTATATAGCGCCAACATATTACGCAGCGCTGTACATAAGATAGGGGAAGCAAATGACAGCCAGTTACAGACACTGACACAGGCGGAGAAGAGGACCCTGCCCCAAAGAGCTTACAATCTAAGTTTCAGGTCAATATGCACCTGGGTTTGGAGGTTTCATTCACTTTCATTCACGTCGGGTCATTTTACACCAATATTGGCTCCATAAGGCTGATTTGTTTAGCAAATTCAGGTCGTTCACCTTCCAGGGTGAATGATCATGTTTAGTGAATGTTTGTAAAGATTACCTAATTACATGCAAGGAAACTTAAGAAACAGGATTTTTGCTTGCATGTATTAGGATAATTGAAGTTTTATATTATTTTATATAAATAATATAAAGGTTTTATATTATTACTAAGCCAAGTGAAATATCTCTTGCACAGGGATAATTTACTTTGCTATATGAACAACCAATATTCCTTTAGTGAATCACCCCCTCTGCTTCATCAACCACTTAGGCTTCGTACACATATCAGATGATGCTCTTCCGATTATCCTTCAAGGATGAGAATCTGACGTGTATACAGCGGCTGTCTGACTGCAAAGCAAGTGAAGGGGAGAGCACAGGAGGGTACTGCTCGCTCATTCTCCCGTCTCCCCATAGAGCAGAATGGGGCTGTATGTACAACGGTCCTTCATGCATCTTTCAGTCTTATGTTGTTGGAAAGGATTGTGAGGATACTGCAGCTCGTCTACAATGGAGCATGGGGCAGTGAGCCTGGGTGTAGTCTGTGACCGATTTTAGGAATTCTGCTTCAATTTCAGATTTTTGGTAAAATTTAATGTAGTCACTGGGTTGAATCTTGTTATTTAATTCTATGTAGGGGTGATACACAAGCTATTGTTCTGGGGAACACCATGGGTGGGGGCAAAAACAATGCCAAACTTAGAAAATAATAAAAACAACAATCTCTATCAACGTGGCTGCTATCAGTCTATTATTTTATCAGAAGGGATTTCTTTATCTATTTCCTTAAATTAGTTGTTCCTTATTTTCGGTGGCAAACATCTTTATGGAGAAATCTTTAGAGAAAACCCAAATCTCATCACTGGAGAGCAGTCTGAACATGTCTATAGATAATTCACCTGACCAGGACTACACCTATCTGTACCCGGTGGTGCTAGAAAGTCAACAAAACCACCAACAGGCCCAGTGGCCTAATGGATAAGGCATCAGCCTCCGGAGCTGGGGATTGTGGGTTCAAGTCCCATCTGGGTCGGAAAGTTTTAATTAGTAAATAAACAGGTGATTTTAAAAATCTGCTCCTGTTTCCTACCCTCTTAGGAAGGACCATGGTGCTCTGTTGGTATTCTGGGTTTAGTGCCTCATTGGCCGTCATGCATAACTCCCCCCTGTATTCGGGAATTTATCCCAGCCACAGGGCATGGTGAGAATGTATACCAAACACTTGGTCATCTCCCTGCTCCAAAAGCCCAATACGTGGTGCCAGTGCTGCCCCTAATCTGCTAACACGTCTAAGAAGACACTGAGGCACAGGGAGATGTAATGTGTGCAGTTGGATGAGGATCTCTTCATTAAAAGGCCTATTGTTGGCAATACCCCCCAATGCTGAGCAGATCGATAGGTATCCCAGACAGCATTTTATATCCCAATATAGACAGACTGAGCCCTACTGAGGGGCCCCCACTGCAACGCATTTCACCCTATACAGGCTGAGAAACGAGCTGTGAACCTATAAGGCACCTGTTATTTGGTCTTTTTTTTGGCAAGATGTGGAGTGGCCTCTTGCAGGGGGCTCTCATCTCAATCCCATCTCACCGATGAGAGTAGCCCGCTGGCCAAAAATCAATGTTCCCATTGGACTGTGAGATGGCAAGGAGAGCACGGAATAGTTTAGGAGTCCATTCACACTTATGCACTGCGGGAACACCATGCATTTCCATGTCTTGCATAAGGCACATCTGCACCTCAGTGCACAACAAAATTTGCACCTGGTGTGTTCAGGTGTAGTGCGGGGCCACCCAGAATGAGAGCAGAGCATTGTACAAGCACAGCACTGCACATGTGTGAATGGGCCCTTGGGCTCCAGATTTCTCTAAACCAAGAACTTGGAGCCGGTGTTCAGGGTGAGGGGAAGGGAGGGGCTCTACAGATAAATCCTGATTGTAGATGCACACATGACCATCTGGCCAGAATGGAAATCCCCCCCAACTTTATGCAGTGACCCCGTTTTGTTTTCACCTCCTATAAACCCTAAAAGCTCTTTGTGATATACACAGCGGTGAATTGTTTGCAGGGTGACAGCCAGAGAAGTGAAGCAGAACCGCGACCTTCTCTAGAAATGCTAAACAGACATTTTCTTTAATTTCTTCCATCTGACACTTCCCATCCAGCACCCCCCTCCATCCTGATATGTTTGTTGAAGAAATAAATGGGATATAAACAGAGGTCTGTTAGGTTCTGTGGTGACCTTGAGGAACCAGAATGGGTGCCAGCAGCCCATGGCTCGCCGTCAAATCCTCCGCTGGGTGATTTGGATGTCTGAAGCGCAGGCTGAGGCAGTGGGCAGATTTCCTCGGTGTGGGAAAGGGGGGTCTTACCGAGCTCATTGCCGCACACAGAGCCGCAGTCACTATTCCTGAAGGACCATCTGATATGCTTCTGGCTATTGATTGTCCTCCCACCTTCCCAGACCCAGAGATATTTATGAATAGCTCTGTAGGTGGGTGTTTGGGCCTGGACCCAGACCTCAATGAAGGGTGAGCGGGCCTTAACTTTAACCCTTTGTTGAATCTCTCACATTTAATTCACTCCCTACATTCACAACCTAAAGGACAACCTTTCACAAGGTATTATCAATACTTCTGCCATTCTTCCTATTTATCTATAGATATGCAAATGCTACCTCTAGTGGTCAGCTGTATATTGATGAATGCAATCAGCATTCCTGCTTAATGACCAACTCCCAAATTGCTGGAAGTGTTCTAAAAATAAAAGAAGCAACTGCAATGCTCAGCTTCTTTGCAGGGGATTCATTATTTCATTCAGTGCTGAGGGTCCTCATCTGGGTTGGATGACTCCGACCTTCCTCCAGGCCCAAATTAAGGATGTCAAGAACACCCTCTGGGTTCATCATAACCATTCCCCGGGCTCACAGGGCCTTGCTGCAGTCAGTGGCTTGTACCAGGGCTGTTGGGAGGAGTAAACAGTACACAGCTACCCAGTACACCAGGGATGTTTTCAGTTAGCTGTGTACAGCACCCTGCTGGCCCCTCCAACCAACCATATATTTAATAGGAACAGAAAGATTTTTTTTTATAATACTCTTGGTAATGAAGGGGGAATCTGGGAAATTAAATAGAAGCAGAATAAATTCCATCTTTATGTAGTAGGGCAGAAATTCTCTTTCCGATGACACAGCCATACAAGCATTCTCCGACAGACAACGATATAATTACAGGAATGTAAAGATAACCAGGATCTGATCTCCCGCCAGACATATGGAGTCCACCAGAGACTTTCAATTATCACTGCAGTCAGCAGCCAATAGCGTGCAGGCGATAGGCTGGCATGGGATCAGAGGTTGATGTAAAGATTTTAATTCTACATTCGGGATAAACACGGTGATTGCACAATACTGCGCCGCAACATTTCCAGAAGATGCTGCATTGTGCAACAGAAATGCGCAGAGAACGCCTTCCAGGAGACACGCCAAATGCTAATTACAGCCGTTACATAACATTCAGGGTGAGAGCAGCACTGTGCCCCCCACCACCATAAACCACCCCAGTACAGGCCACTCATTACCTATTGTGTAAAGAGGACCTGTCCTGACAATCCATGGCCAATAATGACACTTTTATGGATTCACAGGAAGCATCAGATTGGCCTAGATTGGTCTAGAGTTTGGAAACTTGGAAACTGATATAAAGGAAAAACTAATTAATATTAGATGCTATTTACACCCCCTCTCTCTATCCCCCTCCCCCATTTCTCTCCCCCCTTCGCTCTATTCCTCCCCACTCTTTTTTCTTCAATTTTATCTTTCTGTCCTCCCACTTTCCTTCTCTCTCCCCATCACTCTAATCCCCTCTCATTTTTCTTCCCACCCCATTTATTCTCACTCTCACTTCCTCTCCCCGTCACCATTTCTCTTCTCCCTCTCTCCCTCCATTCTTCCCCTTTATCTCTCTCCCCTCTCCTCTCTCTAATTTCCCAGCATTCTTCATTTGCATCTCACAGATGACAACAATATACATGGAATGTGATTTCTGTATTAGCGTTGTCACCCTGTCATGCAGCCACAACTTGCTCTTTCCCTTCTCTTTCTCCCTCTTTCTCTCTTTCTTTATCTTAGGATGACACCACTAGAAACAGAGTTGATTTCTTTGATAGCGTTGTCACCCCACCATGAACACTTCCGATAAGGGACCATTGGAACCCCATGTCACACAGTAGAGCTGCTTGCGGTATTCCAGGCAGTGACCTCCATCCACAGCCATTGCCACTCTGAGCCTGGACTGGGATTGATCACATGACTGGCATACAGGGTACAAAAAAGGTGACCACTGTAATGATTTATGCCACAATCCAATGTTATATATGAGGGGCTCAGTATGAGCACACAGATAGTGGTAACAGATATTTGTAATCACAGACATCAGAATTTGCATGATTATGTCACCTTTGGCATGGTGACACTAGATGATGTCTGAATAAAATGGTTCCATCCTTCAGGGGAGAAAAGCAGATGAAGGCATTGACATTGTACAGTAATCTCTGGAGATGATATAATATATTAAATGACAGGTCCTCTTTACCAGCCTTTGGACCTGACATTATCATACTGAAACTTCCATGACAATATACTGGCTTTGCATCCAGCGCGCCTATGAGGTCTCACCTGACAGGTGCACTTTTCCTCCCTCGGTCCTGTTGGGATATTTATTTGGCCATAGAAGCTCTCTGTGATCTGTGCGGAGGAGAATTTCTCTTTATTTCCCCCTCAGAGATCTGCAGCCAATTAGGGCCCATGTGCTGGTCACACTTCAGGCTGTGGTTTGTGTTTTCCTGCTGGGGGGGCAATGTTTGGATGAGGGGGTGACTATGATGGAGGGGAGGAAGGTGACACAGGGAGTGGAGGAGGGACCGGCCCAATAAATATTCTGGATCCAGAGATCTTCACAACTTTTCAGCACAGCCTCAGAGCACAAGGAGCCTGGTGAGTAACCTGGGGCCACTTACCTGAAACCTGCACCCTTCTAATTAATATAAATTGGGGGAAATGTTATCATTAGGTGTTAGATATCTCTTGGGTCGGCTGTTTTGTTAATAATCCTCTTCTTCTTCATAGCTCTGCATGGTGACTGTGTTTTACTGTTCCCTGCAACACCTAGTTTAGCCTGACACTACTTATACCCCTGTGCTTGTTCAGCACAGATGCTGATTGCAACGTCTGACTTAGCAGTTGTTATCAGCCTGCCATTTGGCTTTCTTTCAGCTATCAGGTAAACCACCCAATGGCCATCTAAAGGTCACATGACACTGCTTGTAATTGTAATGCAGTGGCTTAACGTTGTCATCCTGCAACAGGAAGTGCTGTCAGTGGCTGAAAACCTGCAATTTAAAAACATTTGATTACATAAAAGTTGCTGACGGGGACTGGCCCGGGTTCATCTAATAAAGAGCACAATTATTTTTTTTAGGTCCCCCTAGTTACTACAGGGTCAGCGCTGAGCTTTCCACCTCAGTACCTCTTCTTCACCACAAGAGGTCCTCAGTCTTCCAGGTCCACATTACCTGGAAGACTGAGTGCATACTGTGAGTGCAGGGTGTCATTGCCCCGCCCCCTGATGCCTTTCTGGTGCAGAGAAGCTCTGACATCATCACACCGCTCCACCCAAAACCATAGGAACAACCTGCAATGTTAGTTGTTAAGTGCAATGTAACTGATTAGGGAAAAATTAAACCGGCCCCCGGGGCCACAAGGTGATAGGAGCGTCATTTCAGGGGCCACCAGAAAGCCTAGAGTTGGGCTTTAACATTTTTAACCTCATCACACTTTGATTTTAGTTTGCTTCAGCAAACATGTTTTTGCAGGTGCTGCAGATGTCTTAGATCAAAATTCATTCCTCAAATTTTCTTCCTAATTTATTTTCCCCTTTTTGTTCACCCACCTCCCCCCCCTCTCTTGTCCCCCAATGCCCTTTCTGGGCAGGGTCCGTATATACCTCTCGTCAGAACCGCCCAGCCCAGATGTTGGTTATAACAGAGAGCTTGCTGTGTTTGATTCTAGACGAGTTCTGCATCTCCTCAGACGAAGTCGACTTTTCTTTAGGAACTGGACAGAGAGCAGCAGCATGAAGACCCTGGGCGTCCTCCTGTTCCTGGCACTGGCCGCTGTGGTCACCCTGGCTTACGGTACCTAAAATTGATGACAATGTACTTTAATGGCAAGGTGGCTGAGGGGGCTGCTCCTCTAAATGAGGGAAAGGGGCAATATTTCCATATGGTTAGTAGACCATTAGGAAGGGGGTGTAGGGGTTATAAAGAGGTGGTGAAGAAGAATTTACATTGTTGCTAAAAATTAATTCACATTTCTATAAATACATTGTAATTTTTCAAATCCTCTTTTTTTTTCGGGGGGGGGGGGGTAGTTGACATATTGACCAACTTTATCTAATAGCCACCACACAATTTTAAGGACAATTTTAAATAACATGGACACCCAAACCAAAAGTATACAATCCAAAATATAAACCAATAATTCTTTTTATATAAAAAATGATTCCCCAGACAATTCCTCTGAAATTTACTAACAAATGGTTGAATCTCTCTACTCTTCTCTTTTCAGTTCCTATTTAAACAATGACTCAATCTGCCACCTAGTGGCCAATCGTCAAAAGTGCACAGCTGTCACAATAGGAAATGAATATGAAATAAACAAATATTATGAGCAAAATAAAAGGGAAATGATTTATAAATAGAGCCCATAATGTAGTTCCTGAAATCCACAATTTAGGAAAATGATGTTTGATTAGGTTAATAATTTAGAACAAATGTATCTAAATGATGCTATAAATGTAACAATTGCAATTGTTTACTTTTTATTATAAAAACAGCATCAATGAAAAAGGTGGTAAAATCTACAATAAAAAAAAATTAAGCTACGTACACACGTCAGTTTTTTATCGCCCGATAATTGGCCGATACCGATTATCGGGCGATAAAAAACTGACGTGTGTACAGTCGGTGTCGTCCATTGTCCGGACGACCGACCTGCCGGATCCACGGAGGATGGACGACAGCCGATCCTAATGAAAGGGAAGGGGAGAGCGCGCAGCAGGGTGCCGCTCCGTCGCTCTCCCCCTCCCCTCTCCATAGAGCATGAACGGTGCTGTATGTACAGCACCGTTCATGCATCGTGCACTCCCTTGTCGTTGGAAAGGATCGTGAAAGATCCTTTCCAACGACAAAAATTGCAAGTGTGTACGCAGCTTTAGGGAAGCTTTTCTAAAGGTGGGTGGGGGGGCTGTATAAGAAAAAGGTCTCCTTATGATATGGAGATTTCATTTCAGTTCCTCCTATGTCTCCAGGACAGGAAGTGAAGGTAAATCACATTGCTGTAAGAGGTGTCACTGAGGTCACATGACCCTAAAATGGTGGATTAAACCTGTTGCTTAACCCCTTTAATGCAATTGCTCCAAATGTAACATCAATTTTTGGTCAAATTGATTTAAATTTTGATTAAATTGAAACAAATTTGGATCAAAATGAATCAAATGTTCACCAAATCATATCAAACTTTGAGCAAATTGAATTAAATTTTGGGCAAATGTTCATTGACTTGAATTACATTTCTAAAAACTTGACTAACTCCAATGAATAATTTCTAAAAAATAATCATATCTCATATATAAACTAGTCCTCCAGAACATGCATTCCTTATTAACCCTGCCTTGGTTCTGGAAGATAATTTCATGTGACCTGTGGGTTTTATTGTGTTGATGAAGTTTATTATGTAAGGCCCTTAATGTATCTAGCTTTTGCTTCATAAGTAATATTACAATGGGCTTCATTTATAATATTTTCCCGATCAACTTTTTTGAAATTCGCTGACAGATGGTCGAATCTCTCTAGGTGTATTCTAAGCAAAGAATATGGATGAGTCCAGAGCAAACTGACAGGGAATACATTTTTAAATAGAGCCTTAAATGTTTATTGTTGGTTTTACAAATGATGTAATTTCAGGTCAAAAAAAATTATTTTATATTAGATGAATTAGTTAAGGGTGTGAAGGTTTCCATTTAGGTATGTTTTTTATTGGATTTTTTGCCATATCACTAAGAATATACAACAATAGAGCAGAAAAAGGATTAACCCTCCTCACCTCCATCCATTTTTTCCTTTATTATTATTTAATATTATTATTAATATGATTTTGTTTTATTTTAGGCATTCTATATTAATTTTATTATTGGTATGAATGTATTTGTTTTATTTTAGGCGTTTTATTTTATTCTTATTTGAAAATATTATTAGAATAATTTTATTTGTTTTTTTAGGTATTTTATATTATAGTTTATGATTCTTTTACACAAAACATAATTGTTTATTGTATATAATTCTATTTTATTTTTATATCATTTTTGTTTTTATTTGATGTCCTTGTGACTTTGTAAATCAACACATAAAGATATTCATTTCAAACACCAGCTACATGGATGATAAATGAGAATCCCTTCTGTTAAAATGCTTGGAAAAACAAAATAGCAGCCAAATCAAAGCTCACACGGGCACTGCCCTGAATCATTGTGTTGATGATTTTTCCAGAGAAAAAAGACGTTCTCTATTTGGTCTGCCGGAGAAAATAAATTGTTTTCCCTAAAATATTCAATAAAATACAGGAAAATGAATTCACTTTTATAATTTTTGAATTTTTTTAAAGATTTTTATATAAATATTTTTTGTCAAGAGAACATGTACATAAGGTGTTTTTTAAAATAAAATATAAAGATAAATAAATAAACGTATTTAAAAAAAAAAAACTATCATCAACATTTTTACTTTATTTTAAAGAGTAGATAATGCTTTTATATAAAGTAAAATGTATCATTTTTTCTTTAAATAGTTTTGCTGCAGCAGTAAAGACTAATTGGGAGCGCAAAGCCTCCTGCGATACCCAAGTCACATATCCCAGGAGGCTTCGGGCTGATCTCAGGCATGAGCAGAAGCAGCTTTTACCTGCAGAAAATAAAAGTGCTGATCTCACGTATGCACAGTGAGATCGGCATTCTATTTGTTCTATTTGTTCCCCATACAGGCTACATCACCTGATCTCACGTCCCCACAAAGCAAGATCAGGTGAAGTATGCAAAAGCAGAAGGAAGAAGATGATGGCTTCTGGAGTTCCCCCTATGCCAGGACGAAGGCAGATTCCAGGACGGTGCGGGACCAAATTGAAGCCACAAGTGGAGGGATTTGTGGCTTTTATTTTAAATAAAATTAGTACAATTTCTAGAAAAGAAAAAGGTTACCAATACAAAACAACATGAGCCATTTGCTTCTTGCAATGCAAAATACATAATGCAAAGAACAAAACTTTTGTTTCTTGGTTTATATTTTATTGTAGCTGGGAGCTTGAGACGAACACAACCATTCATCTCGGGTGAAAATCTGACATGTGTACAGTGATCAAAAAATGTCGTTCATGGATACTTTATGGCGGATCCATTAATGATGGATTAGGAACAACCACTATGCAAGTCAAGGCAGGAAGGCACAGTGGGGTGCCCATCACTCGTCCTTCCCTCCACCCCCCGCAGCTCTCCCCTCTCCATAGAACAGAATGGGCACTGAATGTACAACGTTCATGCGTTTATCTGTCATCATAAAAGAACATTTCCAGCATTAAAAATCTAAAGTGTTAATGCAGCCTAAAAAATACATTGTCAGACCAGAACTGATTTGCATTCCCCCCATACATCTAATGCTCTTAATTCAGTAAAAACAATTACACTGCAGACTGCCTATAAAAATCACTGCTTTATTTTAACCTAATCTATATAGATAAATATTGGATATAAAATGAAATAAGTATAGAATTTGTAAAGTTACAACTCATTTAACAAATCATAGTAACCAATTTTTTTTTATTCCAGATTCTCACGAAAGTCATGAATCTTATGAAAGATATGGTAAGATTGTAAGCTCATCTTGGCAGGGTCCCCCTATTTTTTATAGCAATAGAAAAATACCCCTCTAGCCACTCTCTTCGCTCCTCCAATGACCTAATAGTGACTTCCTCACTTATAACCTCATCACATGCACGGCACCATGACTTTTCTAGACTTGCCCCGACTCTCTGAAATGGTCCACCTCGTTCTTTTCACCTTGCTTCTACATTTCGCACATATAAAAGCGCTCTCAAAACCCAACGCTTCAACCTCACTTAACCATCTTCTTCTGTCTCCTAAACCCTCACTACTTCCCTCCATATACCCCCCAACCCCCCCGATTGTGTGCTACTTCCCTTATCTCTTAGATTGTAAGCCCTTTGGGGCAGGGTCCTCTCCTCCTCCTGTGTCACTGTCTGCCTGTCATTTGCAACCCCTATTTAATGTACAGTGCTGTGTAATATGTTGGCGCTATATAAATCCTGTTTATTAATAATAATATGGTACGACGACTTTTCTTACATAACCCTAAATCACCCAAATGACTGAGCATTCGTCACTCTGCTCTCTGCTACCCAGATGGGAAAATTTGGACACAATTGTTTCTTGGAGAAAGATATAAAATTTTTCGAATAAAACAGACACATGTGTAATAATAATGTGAAGTGTCTGTCCAATTCTAGCAATTTTTGGACACGGTTGGTGAGATCTCTGTTCCGAGGTCTGCACACCATCTGTGCTTCTCTGTGCCCAAATTTCCAGAGGATGGAGCAGAGTTCCAGAGTGTGAATTATAGCAGGAAGATCTCACCATAAAATTAAAAAAGTGGGAAGATATTGTAGGATGCCAATGCTGAACTAATTTTGAAGAATGCTGATTGGCTGGATATAAAGCTGACTTGTTGGCTTCAGCAGTTTTCTTCTCACACACAAACCAAGCATGCTGATCGGGGCAGCATTGTCCTCTAAAAAAATGAGCTGCATATTCAATCTGGGTTAGTGATTGAGGAGTTATTAAAGTGGACCTGTCACTGAGCAATGTAAGCTGCCATTCCTGACCTGATTTCATATAACAAAACGTGGTTGGAGTTCTGATCTTCTGTGTTTAATACTTTTTGCACCACCGACCCAGAATGGGGACAGCTCAGGTGTCCAGTCAATGAGCACTGCATACGATTCAAACCACTAAAACCTAAAGATCTGCAGTACACCCAGGCAATGAATATTCTTTAATGAGTCCAGCAAGGGCAGCTGATATGATCTCTCAGTGACAGGTCCACTTTAAATGCAAAAGATCCAAACACCAACTAGGCCAGTTGTGTATTATAGAACCAAGTCAGCAATGTCAGATTACAATGGGCTTTTTTTTTTATAAAAGCTATCCAAGGGTGGCAAGGATACACTTTCATCAGTGAAGCTGGGTGATTCAGCAAACCTAGAATGGTTCTGGTCCAGGATTTAAAACAATTGCTAGCACATAACAAACTACTTTTAAGTTCTTTGCAGGTTTGCTTTATCCATTCCAGGTTTGCTGGATCACCCGGCTTCACTTATGAAAGTGTATCCTCTCCAGGCTTGGCACAGAGATCAGGCCCATTATCTCTCAGTGACAGGTTTTCTGAGCATAGCATGCTATTGTTTTTTTTTTTTCTTGCAGAACACATTCTGATTTGATCAATAGATGCAATTAATGCAAATTAAAACAACATTTTTTCCTGTTCACAGACCCCTTTGTTAGCTCCAGAACTGCCAACACCTTCATGAGCAGCCAATACAGAAATGCAAAAATGAATGAAAGGTAAGAACTAATCCCAAACATCCTTGAATGTTCTGCCAGGTTCAGCCATTAGTAATCTCAAACAGGGATTACAATATAGAAGAGATTTCATGCCTCTCATTGGTGGATTAAAGCAAATGAAGAACGAATAAGGAGTCTGGAGTTGCTACAATCTATTTGAAAGATTTGATGGGGCAAAGAACTTTCAGTATACTGGCTGTTGCACCAGTCTCTCCCCGATTCTTTTCTCTCTACCAAAGGAAAAAAATACTTTCAGGAACGTGATTTGCTCCCTTTCCTCCCAGTGTTGGCTGCTGATTTGTGATTGGCTGCTGAGCATTCAGTATTGTCACAAATGGCAGCTGCTTATTTGTGATTGGCTGCTGAGCATTCACTATTGTCACAAGTGGTGGCTGCTGGTTTGTGATTGGCTGCTGAGCATCCAGTAATATCCCAAGTGGTGGCTTCTGATTTGTAATTGGCTGCTGAGCATCCAGAATTGTCTCAAGTGGCAGCTGCTGATTATTATGATATATATTATTATTATAAAAGAATAAAGGGTTCCTCAGCCCTGTATAAGCTTTACATTCTGTTTCTTTACTTCTGGCAATTGAAATAGAGGGGGTGGAAGGGAAGGCTGAGTTTTTGATAGGGCAAAGCATGGGTTAACTTTAGATCATTTTTGAATAGACTAAACTTTATTGGAACATACTACAACAGCTGTAGGTGCTCATTGTAACCCTGCTTAATATAACATTTTATTACAATCGCTTTGAACATAAAAAAAAAAAAAAGAATCACAAGGAGGAATGGATCTGGTCCATGATTGAAAACACTTGCCAACAAATAGAAAATGATTTTAAGAAATCCATTTCAGATTTGCTGGATCACCCAGGTTGTCACATGATAGTGTATCTTTCCAATCTTGGAGCTTTATTAAATCAGGTCAAATGTAAGAGTAAATGTAATTCATATCACCCTCATTCAACGACATATCACTCTCATTCAATGATCTCTTTTATTCTCCCTCAGAATCCGCGAACGCAACAAGAGCCCCCAGGAACGCCAGCGCGAGATCTGCGAGGACTACAAGCCCTGCGACCGCTATGCCTTGCGACACGGCTACACCACTGCCTACAGAAAGTACTTCGGGCATCGCACCGGAGGAATTTAGGGAGATCGGTCGCGATCAGCAATCCCGCACATGAAGATCTCAGAGTCTGTGGATGAGAATCCTGACTTCAGAAAGTCACAACATCTTTGTACACTTTCCTATTCCATCAAAGGGATTCAAAAAGGGGGGCAATCAGATAAAATACAAGTTAGTTTATATTAAAGGGCTGAAAACCCGGACATACAGATCTGTATGTCACAGTGCTCACATTGTATGGAGACCGATAATGTTTCATGTAACTTTGCAGCATTGTTGCATTTTAAGGCTCAGAGAGGTTTAAAGTCAAAACCAAAACAGCATCATATGTATTTTATGTCCTGATGATTCTTTTATTCCTTTTGTTTAGTCCCCATAAACCCCTCTTACCCCTTGCAGACATCTGCATATTCCTAATGTCTTTGTCTACAATTCTTGCTCCGTGTCTTCATTTG
>NC_092865.1:45789176-45881140 GCF_032062135.1 Pyxicephalus adspersus | reverse complement strand
AAATGAACATTTTATTTTCAGCTTTTTAATTTGTCCAATTACTTCTGAGCCCCTGAAATAAAGTGATTGTGTAAAAAAAGGCTTTAGTTCCTTAAATTTTTATACAATCATTTTGTTCAACCCACTGAATTAAAGCTGAAAGTCTGCAGTTGAACTGCATCTGAGTTGTTTCATTTAAAAATATTTGTGGTAATGTACATAACCAAATTTATAAAAAAAAAGTTGTCTCTGTCCAAATATTTATGAACCTAACTGTATAACTACCCTCACCATTGAGCAAAGAAAAGCAAGGTGGTTATAAAGGATTGGGGACATCAGATTAGATTTCTGGTCCCTATAAAGGTTTACTGAAAACTAATCAAAATCTCCCCCTGCTGGCTGATAATGAGAACACAAAGTATAATTACACAATGTCATATTTAAGGCAAATAAAAAATAGGCAAAAAATATTTCAAAAATGATTATTTTTAGGAACTGACCATAATAAATAAAGACAATATTTACAAAACAGCCACACATTCCTCAGGAGTAGATCTGTTTTCCTTCTGCTTGTAAACAGTTGGGAACTATTATTATTTTTGCCCTTTTTTGTCAATTGCACATTCCTCTGGCAACAGAAGAGAAGGACGAGGATGAGCAGCCAGACACACAACAAGCTGGGCTCTCGCCTGGTACAGAAATGTACTAAAAATATTCTGTTTGATGAAAATTAGAAATGGGAGGAATGTGGAGGATTGCTAATCTCTGAAAGTGCTAATAGAGTGATGAGCTAAGACCAGACAGTAATAGGTCCAGGGAATCAGGGAAAAGTCCCAAACTGTTCAGAGTATTGAACCCAGAGGATATGGATTAATCGGGGTGCAAATAGCTGGCAGCTGCTCTGCCCCCTTAATCTTCACTACCCCCAGCAGCAATAACTCCCATTTATTCCAGAGGGTAATTGCTGGCAAGCAAGGGGTGAGTAGGCGCTTGTCTCTTGGGATGGCAGGGGTAATAGGGGGTTAATTCAGCCTTCATATCAAAATCTAATGTTTCCATCATTCACTGACCTGGCCAATGATGAAGGAAGTTCACAAAAATACCCTGGTAGGGATGGGCTGGTGATTTCTGCTTTTTTGGAATCAAAATTCTATTTTTGTGAGTAGAGAATTAAAAAAAAATGTTGCCATCCAATGCCCCTGAACATGGTATTGCTGGGTGATGTCATGAGGACCGGTGAAAACATTACCCAATTGACAACATGCAAAAAGAATTTTGTTTTTCAGTATTCTGTTATAAATAAGTTTCACTGCATAAAGGCTGGAAAACACGGATTAGTACATGTTTTTTATTATTATTGCTTCACACTTGGAACATGTTCCCACAATTACCCAACCCTCCCCCCTTCAGGGGGTTTGCAATTAACTCAAAAGGTTAATGGCTTTGTTTTCACAAATCTAAGTAAAATTTGTTATTTTTGCAAAATTGTCTTGAGAATAAATTGCATCCCATGAACCCAGACTGCTCTGAACCCACAGGCACCTGCTGCAGTATTCTTCATTGACAGGCTCCCTTTCCTGCCTACTAAAGAAAAACCTAAAAAATGTTTATCATCATATTTTATCATATTATCATAATGAGCAGCAATGCATTATAAATGCTGTGACCTTGCAGTTTTAGTAGCTCCCCCAATGCACCTAAGGAGCACAATGCAAGAGATGTGCTTTGTAGTCACTGCAATGTACATAAGTGAATCAACTGTGTGATATATTAAAAAAAATAAAAATTAGCATACAGCTCTAGGTGTGACTGGGTGATTATAACATAAATTAAAAATCACCTCCACACCAAACCCCTCTGGATTCTCTTTGATTTCTGCATCCATTGACATTTTGCAAGCATTTCAGTGGTGCAAAAATCAGTACCGGTGCATGAAGACTTTTATTAAAGTTTCTTTAATCCTGTTTTCAGGATTCCCCCACTGATAACAGCTGCAGTGATTGCTATGCCATTAGGACAAATGAAACCGCCTGTGTGTGATGAAGAAAATCCTGAAAACATGGCTTGTTGGGGTTATTTGAGGAGTGCAATGGTGCTGATCTGTGTGGTGAAAAATGCATGTTGGAGTGAATGGCTCTCCCTGCTGATCTGTGTGTGACCAGGAACAGTGGAAAATCTGGTTTTATATGTAATTATTCTTACAAGGTAAGGGGTGTTTTTTTTTTTTTTGCAACCTGGTACGATGACTTTATGTGTTGCAATAGATGAGATGTCATTCATTTGAAATGCAATCCAACTGTACAGTAGTGGTGAATGCATTTACAGTGCACATCATTTATACATTGCACTGTGCTGTGTTGCCAGGGATGCTGCAGGTTGGATTTTTTTTGTGTATTGAGAAAACCATGCAACGATTAAATTAATGTGTGCCCATGCTTGTGCTAAGACATGTGCAAGTATTGGCATCCTTTTAGCCTTCTGGGGTTCATTCCCACCATTGCACTGCACTGGGCTGGGCTGGTTTTGTGATGGGGTAAACTGAGCCTCCACCTTCTTCAAAGCCACAATTATCGGAATGGTCAAGGGGCTGGGATGTTGTGTATTTGGGGGCGCACTTTATATTTGCTTAGTTTCTCTATTTTGTTTTTTTTTTTTTTAACTTTCCCTGGCACTGCATTGAACAAATGCATTCACTATTTCTTTAAAAGTTTCCTAATCAATGTGCATTGGGTTGCCGTTCCAGATTTTTAGCACTGTATTTCACCAAAGATTGTTCTGCTGTAAAATGTTGACTGAGAACTACAAGGGGGCTGATTGGGTACAAAGATGGATGTTGGCTGTGTGAAGGTGAACTCCAGGACTACCCTTGTAGGTTGTGAATTGTGCATCCAGAACAAGCCGGTCACTTTGCTGCCTGCAGTGTTTCCCTATGAAATTAAGATGGGGATGACGGTAATAACCCTGGACCCTGCATGTCCTGACAGCTTGATGCACAGGTCAAACTAAATGTCATCCAGTTGGGTTTGACATCTACTTTAAATTGATTTCTTGATATGAAATCCTTGTCACATTTACAGACTCCTCCTTACTCCGGCTAGCTTGAATTTTTGCTTTTTTTTTTTTTTTTTTTTTTTTTTTATTTAAACCTTTCTTTTTGTGTGCAGGATAAGGCATTCCTCAACAATTTGGTGCTTTACAGCTAGCACCCAAAAGGCGTCTCCATACTTTGCACAGGTGAACGCACAAATGCCTGAACCCAACATAGAGCCTCAGGATGAAGAAGCTCCCCCTGTCCAAGAGCTGACCTCCCCATCCCAACCTTCTTCATCTTCACCTCCTTCCTATGGCAGCCTGCTAGAACAATGCTTGGAAGTTGAATGGCGGCTCCTTAATGAGCAACGCAGATCATGGCGCACCATGAACCGCCAATTCAGGGTGCAAAGGCGCCTTAATATGGCTTTGAAGAGGCGGATAATATTGATGATTAGGCAGCTTCGTTACTACCACCTGAAGTTGAAGCACAATCTTCTTCATGTGCTGCGGGCCTTCTGCCGGCAAAGTCTGCAAATGGAGTGCGAAATAAGCGACACATGTGCCATGGTGGGCCAGATTGTGGCTCTAACGGGGTTGAGAACAGCCTCGGCTGAGTTAAGCGAATCTTCTCAAGGGGCCGAAGTCAGCAATATTGCCACAGGAAAGGTTACTAGCATGCCTGAGGGGCTCTCTTCGAGGACACCAAATGGACCTGTTTAATATTCTCACCCATCCCAGAAAAAAGGGATATTTTTTGTTTTCTGGTGTATATATCCATTCTAGGTTTTTTTTCCCCCAAAAATGATTCAGGGGAATATTTGTATTCTAAGTATTTCCTTAGTAAAACATATTTTCAGTTAAAAAAGTTGTAGTAGAGTGATTTCTAAATATTAAATTATGGGCAAATCAACAAGTGAGGTGGTAATGTGTGATGGGGGTTATAACATATTGCATGATGGGCCAGAGGTCCTTTGGTCCACGAGGCAAATGGTGGATTACCAACAGGGTATTTGGTCAGGAAGAGGTTTAGGAACTCCATGGATTTCAGATTTTGCATGCTTGAATTTCCACAAACTACTCATGACTACTACTAGTCATAGTGGACTCTGCCAGGATGAGTTACTTATTATTGGTGTGTAGGCTGCCACGTTCATCCTTCTTTCCTGAAAATGATCTTTGGCCATATGCATCTGGGAGATCATTCATTTCTAGCAGGTGCAAATGAAGCTGGGAATGCAGGATATCCCTGGCACCAAATGCTCAGCTGCACATTCACAGCTGGGTGAAATTTGACAGCTGGTTGGTGATCAGGCAGGTAAGAATGGTGATTGCAGAAGGGGCATTGGCTGTTCCTTTATTGCAATAACCACCTGTCAGATTGCCAATGGAGTTCATCTTTAACTCGTATAGCTTGTTCTTTGCTCCTGTATATAGCAAACTATTTATTTGCATCCTAGATAGCCAGCATGTTTTTCAGCATTGGGGGTCTTGCAAAGTTTCCTCGTGCTCAATGTTAAAGGGACACGTGTTTCTTCCTTATTTAATCCTTTATTAAGGGGGTGACCTGATGTCTGCCACTTCCCAAGGGGAGAAGTTCAATGATACACAAGTACCCCATACCTATTCCCAAAAAGGGGCTAAAAGTAAGTATACACCAACTCACTGAAATATAAACTTACCAGCTTTAAAAATAGAAGTTGCCATGGTACACCGGGCATCCTATAATATGCTGCTTTCTCACCTTTTAGAGGTAAGCTCTTCGGGGCAGGGTCCTCTCCTCCCGTGTCACTGTCTGTTGTTTGCAAACCCTATTTAAAGTACAGTGCTGCATAATATGTTGGTGCTATATATAAAATACTGTTTATTAATAATAATCATCCAGCAATGTAAATGGCAGACGTTGCAATGATTCATGGCTCGCTAATGTTTGAGCTCCACTCTGTGCTAAATGACCAGGTCACTTTTCTGCAGAAATTTTCCACCCATTATCCAGGACTCCCAGTTATATTTCTGCTGTCTGATATGAAGCACTGATTGTTATCCTCTGTGAGAATGCAGTTCTATCAGGGGATCCCGTTCCAGAAACAACTTCCTGCCAGACAGATTCCAAATAACACATAGACAATGGAAGGATTTCTTAATCCATACAGGAAAAGCAGACTTTTGCATTAAGAGCATCCAGATGTAACAATGCCGGAAAATGTTCTATAAAATAGTTTATGGCTATTCTGTAAAATCAATTAATCTGACATTGAAATGACCGTGGTAATTCCTATTAAAGTGGACCTGTCATCAGACAGAACTGGAAATAAATCTGCTTGCTTCATGATGTCACTGTAACACTTCCAAGTAATTGCTTTTCTCTCCAGAAGGACCGAACCATTTTTGTTCTTCCTGGACTGAGATGCCTATCATTGTTTGTAATTTAACAAATTTGCTGCTAGACCAAAAAAACAGTCTCACACACTCATGTTTTGTTGGACGGCCTTTAGCTTTGATTTCAGCCCACATTCCCAGGGCTATCGATTTGATAGCCTTATGGCACAACATTTATTTCCTTCCATAGTTGAGTCATCATTCCCCCCCAGATCTTGTACTAATGATGGGAAAGTCAGAGCGTTGTATAAAGTCTTCTATAGACTCTCCATGATCGGGTTCAAGTCTGGGCTGTGTGGTGGTCAATCCATGTGTGACAAATGATGTCTCATCTCTCAATTATTCTTTCACAGTGTGAGCCCGAGGAATCCTGGCATTGTTATATTGAAATATGCCAGAGCCATCAGTGGAAAGAGATCCATTATTGAAAAAAACATGGTCATTCTGTTTTTTCAGGGAGTCAGCTGATCCCATTTTATGGGGGACATAGAATCCTGACCCACTCCTGACCAACTGAAGAAATCCCAGATCACTGCCCCCCACAGGCACCCCAGATCATAACACTGCCCGCCACAGGCACCCCAGACTAGAACACAGCCCCCACTGGCACCCAGAATCATAACAGTGGCCAGACAGGCACCCCTGATCATAACATTGCCCCTACAGGCACCTCTGATCATAACACTGTCCCCACAGGCACCCCTGGTCATAACACTACCCCTATAGGCACTCCTGATCATAATAATGCCCCCCACAGGCACCCTGGATCATAGCACTGCTCCCACAGGCTTCCCAGATCATAGCACTGCTTCTACAGGCTTCCCAGATCACAACAGTGCCCCCCACAGGCACCCCAGATCATAACACTGCCCCCACAAGTACCCCAGATCATAACAAATTGCCCCTACAGGTACTCCCAATTATCATACTGCCCCCACAGGAACCCCTGGTTATACCATTTTCCCATCAAGTACTCCTAATCATCATAATTTCCCCACAGGCACCCCAGATCATAACACTGGAACCTCAGATTATACCATTGTCCCCAAGAGTACCCTTGATCATCATACTTCCCCCACAGGAACCTCAGAATATAACGTTGTCCCCAGAAGTATCCCTGACCATAATACTGTCCCCAGAGGCACCCCAGATCATAACAATGGCTCCACAGGCACCCCAAATTGAGGTTTGGAAACCTTTTGCGGGGCAGTGTGTATTTCAACTGAGACTGAGTGAATTCACTTTTATTGCTCCATACAAATTTAATGCTCTCAGCATTTATTTTGAGGAAGTAGCATTGCCTACGACTAAAGCTATATACACACATCCGGTGAAGATAGTAATTATCACAATGATGAATCTAACGTGTACAACAGTAACCTGATGGGGTTTGGGTCACTCGATTTGATAAGGTTCTTCCCAAGTCCTCAACCATCCCAAAGCCCTGGTTGTCACTGAATCGATCAAAGCTGAAATCCCCTTTTTTTTAGAGGAGTTTGCCTGCATTGCAGTTGCTCTGCGTTTTTTAAGACTTCATGCAGAATATTATCGGTCAGCAATCTGCCGCTGAACCAAATCCATAAACCTTAATGGAACTGCTTATAAATACTTTTAGTAACTGTTAACCAGCAGGGTTGGGGTACAACAGCAGGATAGCAAATATCCCAGAATGCATTGTGATTAGGCAAGACCTGCGCATAAAAACGCAACCGCGTACCATAATCGCCAGCTGGTGAATGATGCCAGACACCTGCGGTTTACAATGGGCATAGTTGGCAGAGGTGGGTGTAAACTTATGCCCCGAAACAAGTTGCCTGCATTGTGAATAACATATTATTCATAATAATAAGTAATGATTTTTAAGCTGAATATTGATGATTATTACAATGCCTTTACACAACTGTATTCACCATCAGTGGGATTATTTCCCTGCCTGGCAGTAATCTCACCCCTGTAATGTAGACCTTTGTTTACTGCCTGTGCCTCCTTGACACGTGTACTGAAAAACGCAAAAACAAAAAAACACTAAAAATCATTTCTACCTATAAAATGGTAACGTTTGTGCTCCAACGCACCCTACAGGAATAGCTTGGAGGACAGACAACATCAGGAAACCAGGAACGAGCGGTATGATAAGAGGGTTTCCAAAATCTCCAAATCCCCTTCCAAATATGAGCTGACATTCCAAGAATTTGGCTACTGGAGCTCAGCACATTGTGGAGTTATATAAGAGAATATAACACAGAACAGATCCAGTCTGCAGACTCCGCCGGCAGAAAACCACTCGCAAATAAGAGACAAAGAGCTGCCAGGAGAATATCAGACCCACCGGACATCGCCATGAAGACGCTGATTATCCTGGCTTTTGTTTCCTGTTGGGCTTCGGGGACAGGAAATTAGAGGAGATCTTCCTGCTGGGACAAAGGAACAATAAAACCCTCAAGGACGGTACCAGGGGGTAGATACACAGACCACAAATCTCTGCTCTAGAGTCATTGAGCACAAAGGGACAGAGATCTGCAGCAATCACCATCATCACTGACATAGAAATCAGGGAATATTCTGGGAATAGTGCAGCTTGTTTGCTTCTTTCTTGTCTGTTATGTTTTTGAGATGAGCAGAAATGGGGAAAGAGAGAGGAAAGATAATGTTACAGAAAGGCAGAGACTTCCCTGAGCTCTGCTTCACCTCATGTCTGCCTGTTGCCCCTCTCTACACTTTACATTGTGGTAATGGAGCATTCAGAGGTGCCAAAACAACCCCACCATAATTTAGATTCAGGGCACCCCCTCCCAAACATAATTTGCATACCAGTAAGTACTTAATATACTGAGGCATGAGGATCAGCATGACAGCCAAGCAGCCAGCAATGATGATATAACATACTGAAAAGTTTATTTTTTCTCCTTAGGCCCTGCGGCTCGGAAATCAAGAAAACTGCCCAGCTCTGAAGGTAACACAACTGCCTTCATTCAATTTCAGTGTTCTGGTTAAATCAACAATGAAATATCAAATTTCTTCTTCTAGATGTGAAGGTGCCAAGGAGCTCAGCACACGCCCTTATCAAACGACACAAACGGGCCTATGACTATTATGAGAGGTAATTCCATCATAAAGAACAAAGACAGCCCACTGATATCTATAGCATTATGACTCTGCTCCTTCCTACATAACTCTCCTCTCCTGTAATACTCTGCTCTGCTGGAGGACCCTGCTCCTTCCTCTATAATTCTCCTCTCCTGTAATACTCTGCTCTGCTGGAGGACCCTGCTCCTTCCTCTATAAAATACTCTGCTCTGCTGGAGGACTCTGCTCCTTCCTCTATTACTCTCCTCTCCTGAAATACTTTGATCTGCTGGAGGACTTTGCTCCTTCCTCTATATCTCTCCTCTCCTGTAATACTCTGCCTGGCTGCGGGACTCTGCTCTTTCCATTGACACAAAAAGTTCTAATGTGAGCGTTGCCCTAATGTTATTAGTTGTCCTTGTCCAGATTCTACCCGCGTATAAAGTCTCCGATGGAGGTGAAGCAGGAGCAGTGTGAGAATTATTGGCCATGTGACCAGCTCTCTGAATGGGTCGGCTTTCACCAGGCATACCAGACCTACTTCGGAACCGTATGAAGACAAAGATACCCCGCAGGCAGTGCCAGCCTAGAGCTCCGACCTCTTCTCCATAGACATTTAATCATGGAGGACAGTTTGGCTTTTGCAGCTCTCCCTCCCAAGATTTCTATATCAACTTGAAACCTTCAAAGAAATAATAAAAACTCATGTGAAAGAAAAGAAAAATTACTGATGTGATTGAATCCAGGAAATATCACCAAACAAAATGAAAGGAATTAATTTTTAATCAGTGTATAAATAATTTTGCCAAAGTTCTTAATATATTGTAACATGAGCACACAATTTACTTACTGTTACAACAAATTTACTTGCAATTCACTTTTCATCTGACTTTTCAATTGCTTGCTGTTCCTATTTTCTTGTATGGTCGCCCTCTGGTGGCCATCTTTGTATTGAGCAGTGCAGTCAGCTTCACCTTTGCTGGAATACATAAAGCTACATTCAATAAAGGTTCTATTGGGAGCTAAGCACTCACCTTCTAGTTATTTTTTGGTAAATGGAAACCATTTTAGCCAAGAGTGCTTTACTCTTCCCAAAACACACTAAGTGACCTGGTCACTGAACTGAGATTTCAACTAAACCAATCCCATATATCCAGAGCCTGGACTGGTAATTGCAGCTCCATTACAAAAGAATCGTCCTTTGAGAACTGCAGGATAACCAATTGCAGGGTGTGCAAACCTCCTGACACCCCTTTGACGATCGTCCATCGTCCTAGAGATGGACCCTCAGGGGTCAAGGTTAAGGTGGAACCAAACATTTGGCACCAGGCAGGTGATGTCCCCTCTGTAAGCATTCTTACATTCCTGATGGATGAATCCTTTTGGTTGCCAGAATACCTGGCCCACCATGGCTTCCCCTGCAGGGACTAGTTTAACTCCCACCAGTGTGCAGGAGCTATGCCACTCCAGCCAATCAAAGTAGATGAATATCAGAATGCGGATAAGAAAAAAGATGGCGGCACTTGCAACAGAACAGGGACAGGTGAGTATCCCCAGGGTTTAGTCCCAACTGTTCACCCCTATTATTGTTATTATTGTTATTATTATTAATATTAATAAACAGGATTTATATAGCAGCAACATATCACGCATTGCACAGGTAGAATGCCACCACATGCTCAGACAGAAGCAGGAACCATTACTCCGGACAACCACGGTTCTGATTCTGCTCTTTTAGCCCCGTCTGGGTTGCCTGTACAAAGTCCAGTTGTTATTCAGGGTCAATGGGATTTGTAAAGCCCTCAGTCATTAGTTGGCCTTAGCAACCAAAAGGTTTTGTGAAAGCTCCTCTGATTGGCTGACACAGCTTTGTCTACGTCAATACACAGAGGCGGGACTGATAGGACTGTCCAATGACAGCAAGGTGCAGGAGGTATATATTCACATGGATTATGATTCTTGGTGGACACACCTAGGATGCTCTTATTATAGTCATCATTCTCCAGGTTCAGGTTTTATGAAACCATATTTTAGCTCAAACTATGGAGTCCAACAAGACCAAACTAGGCATCTCTGGGACTTATGGTTCATCAGATAAAGAGGGGTTCTGGGCTTTCCGGAGGCCTAGAAGAATTGTTTGTGTTGTCAGAATGATTGTTAGGAGGATCCGGCTATGATGTGCAATCTATGACTTTGTATGGAGCTGTGTGATGGGAATATGAGGAATATTAGGTGTGTCCTGGGGGCATAGAATCCCTACTATGACCACTTTGGGGATAAAGAATTTCCACTATTACCACACCAGGTGACACAGAATGCCCACTATTACCACACTGGGGATACAAAATGCTCCATTATTACCACATGTGGGTACACAGAATTTCCACTATACCACACCGGGGGGTGTAGGATATCCACTATTAATGGAGGGTTAAAGAGTCTTCACTTTTTTTTAACACGGGGACACAAAATCTCCACTATTACAACACATGAGGACAAAGAATACCCAATATTACCACACCTAGAAACATCAAATCCTCACTATTACCACACCGCGGGTAAAAAATCGCCTCTATTACCACACCTCGGGACAAACAATCTCCATTTTGCCACATGTTTCGTATGGTAGCCACTCTGAACTGTTGTGATGTGTGTGATGGTGGATTATCTGAAGGAGAGATAAAGAATAATTTATGTTCTTGTGTCCATACTTTTAGATTTAGGCCCTAAAGAGGAACTCCAGCCTCCATTGTTGTATCATTAAGGGGAATTCTGACATTGATACTCTCGCCAATACCCCTCCCCCCCCCTCCTCCTCCACCTCTGCCGGCTGTCCAAGGCTTCTATGAAATTATTTACAAAATAACTTCACTTATTGATACATTGGGTTGTATCAAAGTCTTCTTCAATGGGCTCAACATAGCCTAAAAACAATCAACAGAATCATTTGCGTCAGAACCTAAATTGGAGCACCAAAATGGCAGCTGTATGTTGGGAGGACAAAGATGGCCGGAGACATAAAAAGTACGGTAGTCTCTTACGAGACGCCAATTTCCTGAAGCCCTTCCTAGGCGGCTTAGTCGTGTATCGCGACCTCTAGTGGATAGAGCGATGTGAGTGTGGAGAAGCTCCGACGCCGGAAGTAGTTTGCTGGTTGCCCGGAAGCGGAAGTGTTCAGAGTGGTGTGCAGTGTTGATGGTGGAGAGAGCGGGGAAAAGAAGTCAGAGGTAGCCTGAAAGGTGAGAAGGAATGGCGCTGTGTGTAACACGCTAAGAGGTGGGGTAGGTGCTGTTGTCCCAGAATTCAGTGCCAGTTTTCTGTTGTGGAAGGACTATAGCACCCAGCCCCCTATCCGCTTTGTTGGGGTAGCTGCACATCTCAGCATGCTGTTCAGTGTGGGTCTCTCTCTCTGTGCTGGGGGCTACAAGGCTCCACATGCATTGCAAGAGCTTTGGCTTCTGTTCTGGGGGGAACTACGAGCCCCAGCAGACTGTGATAGCTGAGATGGGGGTGGGGGGTTCTCACCCATCATAGGGCATATGGGGTGCATTAAAGCACTGACAGGTTCTCTTGAACAAAAAAGCACCATAGCCTGCAGCAACGGAGAGGTTTGTGCTGTGGATTGGATGAATTGCATACAATTTTAGTAGTTGTTACTTCTGTTTTGGAAAGAACTACAAGCCCCAGCAGACTGACAGCTTGTAAGGGCAGTCCCTTGTGAGAGGTAGGTTATCACCTCTGGCCTCCAGTCACTTTCATTATAAGATATTGTATATCACACTGCATAAGTATGATTATAAATGACTGATTATCTCACCTGCAATTTTTTAGGTTGGTGACAGGCCCTCTTTAAAGAGCTCCAGGTGCTGTTGCCATATCTTAGTTGTATCTATTTGCCATGTGCTATCATTCTGGCTGGCACTAAGTTTTTGATCTGCAATAATGACTGGTCACTGGTGCTTTTTCTCCTGGTGCAGGGTGACTAGTCTTGTCTAGGCCCCTCTCATAGCTCTGGTATCATAGCACGGACTATACACAGCCCAATGATAACACCACTAGTACAATTCTAAGGTAACATCTGGGTTTTTCCAAGGCATCAAGTGCTCACAAGATAGATTTTGGGTGCTATTAAGGATGTATTGTTCAGCTGTAAAATTCAGGAATTTGTGTTAGCAATTAAAACCCTCAACACTATGATTTCATCCCTATGGTTCCCTCTTACACTATGATTTCATCTTAACACTTTTCTAATTGTTCCCTTTTTATATTTCAGGTTACCCTTTTTTTTAGTGGGGAGGTGGACGTAAGAAAACTTCGTAAACATGGGGCGAAGATCCACATCTTCCACCAAGAGTGGGAAGTTCATGAACCCCACGGACCAAGCTCGTGAGTATCATACAATGGGACATCTAAACATTGCAACATTTTCTTCTAAAATTAACTTCCCATCTCCATGTTACTGATTGTCAGCCACTTCCCATCTGTATGCACTCACTCAGCATCAGATTTGTTTCATTGCTCTGGATTAGATTCCCAATAGCAGTAGTGGTGGGCATTACCTGGGCAGTGTGGGTTGGCATCACTAGGGACGCATGTGAAGGCAGACAGAGCAGAGTGTTGTCACCCTCCAATAAGAAGTACCTAAACAAGGACCATCATGGCAGGATCACCAGGGATAAATATTTTTTTCAAAGTTTTACATTAACATGACATGTTCAGAATTAGATCAGTTGTAGCCAAATCTGCTTTCAGTCATTTTAAAGGAGTTAGGAAGATTTTTTTCTGGCTTGTATCTGACTGCTCTGTACTGGTCTCTGCAGGAAAGGAGGCGAGGAAGAGGGAGCTGAAGAAGGTGAGAATCATTTCAATGTCCTCTGTGGTTGTTCTCTAATATTCTGTGTTCTGCTGTCTGAAGAAAGCAAACTATTTGTTATTATTTATTAGTATTTATAGACTGCCAACATATTGCGCAGCGCTGTACATTAAGTAGGGGTTGCAAATGACAGACTGATACAAACAGTGACACAGGAGGAGGAAAGGATCCTGTCCAAAAGAGATTACAATCTAGGAGGAGGGGAAAGCAGCACACAATAGGAGCAGAGATATGTAGTGATGGTTTAGGAGACAGAAAAAGATGTGTAGACCATTCCAGAGAGTTGGGGCAGCTCTAGAGAAGTCTTGGAGCCGTGCGTGTGATCATGGTATGAGTGAGGAAGTTATTATTAGGTCATTGGAGGTGCAAAGAGAGCGGCTAGGGGAGTATTTTTTCTATCAGGGCTGAAAGGTAAGTAGGGCAAGAACTCTGGAGGGATTTGAAAGCAAAGCACAGGAGCTTGAAATTGGTTTATAAGGTGAAATGGAAGCCAATGAAGAGAACTACAAAAGGAGGCAGCAGAACAGGAGCGGTGGGAAGGATGAATGAGTCTGGCTGCATCATTCATAATAAATTGTAGAGGAGAGAGTTGGGTTAGTGGAATGTTACAGTAGTCCAGACGAGCGATAAGAGCGTGTACAAGGAGTTTGGTGGTCCCAGGGGGACAGGTAGGGGTGGATTTTGTAGATGTTGTGCAGGTGAAAGTGACAGGACCTGGAAATGTTCTGAAAATGAGGGGTGAATGAGAGGGCAGAAGGTGATGCCAAGACCTGAGGGGAGGGCCCAATAACAGTGTTATTAACAGTTAGGAATATGTCAGGGAGAGATTTGGAATTTGAGGGGGGAAGATATTAAGTTCAGTTTTGTCCAGGTTGAGTTTCAGAAATCTGTCAGACATCCATGATGAGATGGCTGACAGGCAGCATGAAACCTTATCCAGGACTGCGGGAGACAAGGTGGACAGATAGATATGAGTGTCATCAGCACCATTTATGCGGTTTCAGGACGTGTCATACATGCTTATATTTAAAATATTTTTAAAATTACATTTCTTTAATTGGAATGTGAATTACCCTGACCTCATCCCTGTTAGAGGTTGGCGCCTGGGCTGTCTTGTTGACCAATTTCAATTTTGTTTTCTAGAACAAAAAGCAGCGAATGATGGTGAGGGCAGCAGTGCTGAAGATGAAAGATCCCAAACAAATCATCCGCGATATGGAGAAACTTGATGAGATGGGTGAGTGGACGGAGCTTGGACCTTCTTTGCATAGACCCATAGTCTTGTAGCAGATTTAATTTTCTATGTGTCTTGTTCTGGCTATGTCACTTGAGACTGCACTGCACAGGCAGATCCAGTGACGCAGGCTGCTATAAATGGGGGGGGGGGGAGTGCCAATCTTACTGCACATGTTTTCTAAATAATTAGAAAAAGATACAGTTTGTAATATACACACAACGTGCTGCCACAACTTCTTTACTGGTAAAGTTGTAACCTGTAGAAAAGAACACAGTAGCGTCTGTACTCTATCCCCAGGCTGCTGATTGGACAAAGAAAGAGCAGCAGCAAACTGATAAGGTCATCTATTTGTCATCTTCACATATCAATATGTTCCTTGTCCGTATGTTTGCATGCAGTGCACTAGATTGGTTCCCTGCACCCCCCCCCCCCCCCCGGCCCCACCTTCTAGTCTAAGGCTACGAACACACCTGCAATCATTGTCGTTGGAAAGGATCTTTCACAATCCTTACTAATGACTGCAGGATGCATGAACAAGTGCTGTACCGTTCTGCTCTATGAAGAAGAGAGGGGGAGAACGACTAAGTGGCATCCCGCTACGCTCGCTCTCCCTTCACTTCCATTAGGATTGTTCATCGTCCATGGATACACCAGGACGCTCCTTCGGCCGATGGATGACGGGCGCTGCACACACCAGATTCTTGTCCGATATCGACCCAGATGCGATTATCAGACGAGAACCATTGCATTTGTGTACGTAGCCTAAGTGTTGCTTGCTATACAGGGATTACAAGAGACTCATAGGATGTCAATTTGAAGTACTTACACAGCTTGTATGTTATCACATTTCATTATCTAATATTGAATTAACAGCGTTATTTTTGTCTTTATACTTTTCTGGAATTTAGCTTTAATCCTTGGTAATATTGGGAAATTGTTGGAATTTTTTATCTCTTCCATTACAGATTGTGTAATTTATAAATCTGTATTACATCTGGCACAAACTATGAAGATATATCCTGCAGCCACTACCGAATTATTTTTGTATCATGGATACGGCTTTACAATCATTTCATGTTCTTCTTTTGTAGAATTTACATTGAATGTCATTATAGCGGTGTGTAGACTGAAATCTATAAACTTGATATTTCTGCAGAGTTTAACCCTGTCCAGCAGCCACAGCTCAATGAGAAAGTGCTGAAGGATAAGCGGAAGAATCTGAGGGAGACCTTTGAGCGCATCCTGCGTCTGTACGAAAAGGAAAACCCAGAGACGTACAAGGATCTGCGCAAGATAGAGCTGGACTACGAACACAAAAGGTCACAGCTTAGCCAGTACTTTGATGCTGTAAAGGTAAGACCAGGCAGAATTGCAGCCACTCAGCTTCATATGTCAGCATTCTCCCCTGTGGGGGGGGGGTAAGAAGTTGTAGGGTGGGTGGCAGCTCCTTTATTGTAACCCAAATTTTCAGTAAGCAGCTATAAACAGCCGGGGGGTTACTGAAAAGTAACTGTATACATAGAAGATATTGCTATGGTTTGCCTCCATCACATCTGTGCTTTATTGCTGCGTAAAATTTATCTGCACTTTGGAGTTCAGGCGACCTTTGCCACATACTGCCTCCCTGTTTTAAGCCCATCCAGTTAGGGTCTTCCCTCAGCTCATACACTTCCAGAGTAGCTGTTTCAATTTAAGTCTGATTTTTTTTTCTAATGGAAAACCTTCAAATCAGTTTAAAGACAAATTGCTGTGGCAGAGTTGTTCAATGCAGTGTTCGTTCTAGAAATTTTTTTGAAGTTGGGTGGGACGAAGTAGCAGGTGAATGGCAACCTTTGTATTGTGCAGGGCAGTTCACTCGGCTAAAAGGGGCTGGGGAGAACACTGTAATGATTTGTGACTTCTAAAGAAATATTTATTTATTGCTGCACTTCATTGGCTTACCAGTAATCTGATTTATTTTTTTTCATAATCATCATCTGTTTTTCTGCACAGAATGCTCAACATGTGGAGGTGGAGAGTATTCCTCTGCCAGACCTTCCTCACGCCCCATCTAACATTCTCATTCAAGACATTCCTCTGCCTGGGGCTCAGCCACCCTCCATTCTTAAGAAGACCTCAGCTTATGGGTAAGTTGGGACTTTTGTCCCTGGTAGCAGGCTGTGCTTGTGAACTGATGCTGGTTGAAACCAAACCTGATACCTGAGTCGACATTAAAAACTTTCCTGTTTTAGTGGTGACAGCTGGTCATCCCTTCCTTATAGAATCCCAAAAATGATAACATCGCCCCCCCGCCACACACACACATTATCCTAAGAACATACCAAGCTCGGTGCCTCTTGGGTTAGCACTCCCAGGTTTAAATCTCGGCCAGGAGACTATCTGCATGGTGTTTGAAGGGTCTCGCCATATTTGTGTCGGTCCCTCCCGGTACTCTGGTTTTCTTCTAAATTCCAAAAACATGCAGTTAGGGTAGTTGGTTTACCCCCTAAATTGACTTTAGACTGGATTAAAAGACATATGACATTAGATTGTGAGCCCCCTTGAGGGACAGTTAGTGACATGACTATGGACTTTGTAAAGAGCTGTGTAATATGTCAGCACTATACAAATACTGGATGATAAAATCATACTTATCTGTTATAAAATTAAAAGTTAAACTTTTTTATTTTCAGACCTCAGGGACGTGCTGTATCAGTGACCTATCCACCAGGCCACGGCGTTCCTCGCTTACCACCCGGCAAGAAACCGCCTGGGCCACCCCCAGGTCCCCCACCGCCCCAAGTTCTACAAATGTATGGTCGTAAAGTTGGCTTTGCTTTGGATAACATTATAAGGAAGAAAGATGATGACATGAGATACAGCCCCGATGGAGGTGAGGAGAGCAAGTATATTATTTGCCAATAAAAATGTTCGTTCGGCAGAATCTTGCAGTCTTTTTCTGAGCTTCCGTTGTTGAAAGGGAAATGATTTGACATTTTCTAATTTTGTTATACACATCGGTTTACTACCCTGTTGATAGGTGGCCCAACTTTTCAGTAAACACTCAAAAACAGCCGGGTGGTTGCTGAAAAGTACCGGGTGGTGAGCCCAGCTATAAGGGGCTGAGGAGGAAACTGGATAAAAAATATAAATAATTTTTAATATTCCTTTACTTACCGCTTTATTAGCTGCAAATAGCAGTTTTAAAATACGGATATCCAAAAAGGCAATTAACCTGTATGTTAGCCTTGGTAGCTTGTTTTTAGGATGCAATGTGTTTCAAATAGACTGTGTTTGGGCCCATTGAAGAAGACTTTGCTGCAACCCAATGTATCAATCAGTGAAGTTATTCTGTAATTATTTCATTGGACGGCCAGTGGAGGGGGGTGGAGGTTATGGCGAGTGTATCATATGTCAGAATTTCCCTTCATGATACAACAATGGAGGCTGGATTTTTTTTAGGTGACTTCATAATATAAAGTTTGGGTACTTTAAAAAAAAAAAAAAAAAATCATTTCTTAAGCAGTATTTTTCTGTAGTTGTGAATTTATTTTCTTGGCCACGCTACACCTTGTAATTGTTTCTTGCAGGTGACAGAGGTCACCACGATGTCTCTAGTTCCAGCGAGGACGAAGGGCACCCCAATGACATGGAGCAGGATAAGGAGGAGGAAGGGAGCAGCGATGAAGACAGTGACAGCATTCAGTCAGACGGCCGGGACACTGACGAAGGCGAGTATGCACAGCGGGATGAGGAGAGAAAAGGTCACCTTGAAAAGAAAGGAGGTGAGAGGACAAAGAATCCTTTAATGTTCTATAAAGATATCAAAGTGTCTGTAGTTTCAGCGTTGTCTTCATTTCCTCAGGGCATAGCGTTCGCTTTGCTGACGCTTCAGAAAAAACCCATAAGAAGAAGAAAAAGAAGCCTGTGAAGGACATTACACCTCTTCAAGCTATGATGTTGCGCATGGCAGGTAGGTCACCCTTATCTTTCTTTTTGGTTCCAGTTATGAACATGAGAATTGTTGGTTATCTGTGCAGCAAAAAACAAATAGTGTTAAGTTCTATCCCATTTCTCCTAATGTTAAATAGGTATAGTAGTTCAAAGTAAAGGTAATCTGCTAGCCCTTTCATTAGCGAAAAAATGGACAAACAGAAAAAAAGAAGACTTTTAGGCATAAAACCAATATATTTTGTCAAACTACCGGTTCACACAGTAAACCGAATGTATACATACATAAAAGGGGTAACAACAAGTATAACATGTAAACCTTAATTTTGGCCTGATAATAGGCACTACACCACACTACCCACTACACGGAGTACTATTGAAAAGTGTTAACCGTCGAGATAACGTTCCCACATTTGCAGCAGACAGTTCCAGAATATGAGTAAATAATCACAGTCGCTTAGGGTCCCGACGCATAGGCTTCTTCAGGGGGTAGTAATGACATGCAATGTGATAGCTAAATTAATAGGAACCAACCAACTCTGAGTATTCACAGTTTAGCTTACTACAATTTAAAAAAAATTAAGAATAGTTTATGATTGGAATGATAAATTGTTGAACAATAAAGTATTAGGACATTGGTAAGGCATGAAGGCTTTTTATTTTTATTTTGGTTTATACTGGTTTCAGTTGTAAACACAAAGGAGTATTTAAATAGTATATATTAGCGAGAAGGGTAGAGAGGGTAGAAGAAAATTTTTTGGAGAAATAAACTTACCAAACCATATCTGTGCAGCAAACAAAAATTGTACAATATGCTTTAGAGCTAGAATTTGATATGAACAAAAAAAAAAAAAAACTGTCCGTACATTTAGTAGAACTTTTTACTGTGCCGATCATCTCATGGGCTGGGTGGTCGCACTTGGTCAAAACTGTGTCACATGCGTTGATGGGTAACATTTGGGCAACTCAAAGAACTAATCTTATTCCCTGAATCTTCAGGTCAGGAGGTGACTGAGGAAGATGATGAACATGAAGCTGAAGACTATTCATCTCCCTCATCTTCTGAGGACGAGTCAGAACCAGAAAATGATCAGCGGACTGAAGAGTTGAAAGGGGAGAGAGCAGAATCCGGCTCCACCTCCACACAGGTGTCAGCGCCACCGCCTGTTACTGTCCCACCCCCACCGCTGCAGATGCCACCATCCATGATGACCGGACCCCCTCCTCTTGGTCCACCTCCTGTTCCTCCACTTCGGCCTCCTGGACCGCCTACAGGATTGCCTCCTGGACCCCCTCCAGGTAATACCCAAATTAAAGTATTTTAACAGGTCATAATCTCATCTTTTAAAAAAGTGCCTGTGCTACATTCATTTGAATGTAAGACTGAAGGAGGACAATAGTGATTGAGGCAAGTGCCATGCTCGTAAGGCCTAACAATTAGATGTAGGATGTTAAACTGACATTCCGGGTCTTCGATCCTCATTCCAAACTCCCTCCTAATTTCTATGTAGTGGCCATATAAAAATGGGGAGGGGGGTTACCTATCAATACGGGAACATTGTCACCTTTTCAAATAAAATGTGTGTAATTAATGTAAAAAGCCTCCCTTTACCTCCATCTCTCTTAACTTATGCTGTGGTGTCGGCACTCTGGTAAAGTGGTGTGTTTGAAGTATAGCTTTTCTGAACTTTTGTTTATATATTATTTTGTCACTCTCCTTTTTGTAATAAACCCTAATTCTTGCAGTTGATTTTTTGTTTGAATTTTTCCAATTTAACACCATGTCTGTTTTTAGGAGCACCTCCATTCCTGAGACCACCCGGTCTTCGTGGCCCGCCCCCGCGTCTGTTACCACCAGGACCTCCACCTGGCCGACCTCCTGGCCCTCCCCCAGGACCACCTCCAGGCTTACCGCCAGGTCCTCCTCCCCGCGGACCACCACCGCGCCTGCCTCCACCAGCACCTCCAGGTAACTGCAGTTTTTTTAGGAACATTTTTTTCAAGAATTCCATCAAGTCAACTGCTTATCTGTGTCTGTAGAAATAGGCTGCAGCCTGAGTGGGGAGTAGATGCAGTAAATCACCTGTCATTATTTACAGCTTTCTGGACTACTGCCATGTGCAAAAAAATTAAGTTTTATAACCAAAAGTGCTTTTATACGATTTAAAGCTTAGCTTCTAGTAGATATAGACACAAACTAATGCAGCTCTGCATTCCTGAATATATCATTAAATGTAATTTGTTTTGCCAGCAAGGAGTATACAGATAGAATGGGAGGGCGAGCAGAAGTGAATTCATCATTATGCTGCTTCTCCATTTAATAACCAGTTCCAGGCTAGGGGAGAGACAAGACTTGAATCTCTTGCTTACCTGCAGAAGAGAAAATGTCGGGTATCTTCACTTCTTTAGGGCTGTGCAAATCTCAGGACAGGACCGCAACTTGAAAGTGTATTCATAGTTTTGTGATCAAGCAAAAAAAAAGTCCTACAAAGCATGTCCAATGTGCCTAATGTAATCTCGTCAGTACAGAATGCACTATTATCTGCATTCACCATGAAATGCTAAATACCAAGTTTATAGCATGTGCTGGTTAGAAATTGCCAAAGGTTTGAACTTGAGTTGCGCCTAATGAACAACTTGCAACTTGACCTCGGGGTTTTGCCTAGCGACTTGCAACTCGACTTGTGACTTGCTTTCTTTGCCAACAGCTGAAGTGGACGGGGAGGGAGGCAGTGAGGCTTCTGTAACACCGCCGTCCATCCCGCCTTCCTTGCATTCTAAGTCCATGGCTTTCTGCTTTGACAGCTGAAGGGAGCGGAGGGGAAGGCGGTGTCGCATAAGCCTCACTGCCTTCCTCCCTTCCCCCTTCAGCTGTCAGAGGAGAAAGCCGTGGACATAGAATGTGATCCTGTGCTCATGAACAGGATCAGAGATCTGTTTCTGTATGGGGACAAATGAGGATAAATGAAGTGACTTGACTTGAAATTCGACTTGGACTTAAAGGGTGACAATTTAGTCCAACCTCTGGAAATTGCCCAGAAGCCACTTCAGTCAACATACAATATCAGGTTTGCATTTAGATGGCAGCCAGATCCCCCAACCCACCTGATAATATACAGATTTTACATCTAACATGGAAGTGATTGAAATTGGGAATACCAGCTTTAGATTAAAAAAAGGGGATAAGGGTCTCTGCTAAGCAAACATGGTGCTTGTGTAGGTTCCACTGATGGCATTAAGTATTTATTTACAGCAACAGTAAAAACACAATGTGTGCACCTCAGGACCATCATCACTGAGCCTGCTTCTGCTTTCACCTTTATCAATGATTTTTTTCACTCTTTTTATTCGTTCTTTTGTTCCTGCAGGCATGCCCCCTCCTCCTCGGCCCATGATGCGTCCCCCTATGGTTCCTCCTCCTGGCACTGCTCCCCCTGGCATCTACCCTCCAACCCCGCTGGCAAATCCTGGTGTCCTGAGTGCCCCTCCCAGCTTGATTCAAAGACCCAAATCAGACGAAAGTGGGGCCACTATTGAGAAGAAGGCCACCGCCACCATTAGCGCCAAACCCCAGATCACCAACCCCAAAGCCGAGGTCACACGGTTTGTGCCCACAGCCCTTCGTGTTCGCAGGGAAAACAGGCCCACTACAGCTGCTCAGGCCCTGAGGAAACCAGAGGAGGAGTTACCGCGGCCGGTTGCTAAACCGGGACCGAAGGTTGGAACACCAATGCCGGTGCAAACCAAGGACGATATGTACGAAGCATTTATGAAAGAGATGGAAGGGCTTCTGTAAAAATCTGTCCACTGTGCCCAAATGTACTTTTATTTAGAGGTTTCGTCTACATTTGATGCAACATCAATTCCGAAGAGGTGACACTTGTGAGCGTCTGTCTGCAGGCCGGGAGTGCTGACGTAGAGAATATTTCTATTTTGTCCTGACTGCTGTGACTCCATTTTGTGTCCGGCCTGGAAATGATTTGAGTCCATTTCAAGTTTTTTCTTTTTAACACCCTGTTAGTATTAAATTTGTGTGGCAAAAAGAATTAATGATGGTTACCGTGGTTTTCTTCCGTTTTGTGACCTTTGAGTCCATTCTTTTCAAGTAAATCTGTACAATGTAAACGCAGATACGGCAGCTTACTTTCACGTAGACCTCCAGGATTTACATCCTTAAAACAGACTTTACTTCAGTCAAGGTCCCCTTATTTAATATCGCCCTCTTTTTGCTTACTTGAAAACTGCCCTACGAAGTGGGTGCTTGGAACAGTAAATTTTAAACTCACAATGTCCTGGGGAATGTTGGGAGTTGCTGCAGTGCAATGCAGAATGGGCTTCTTACAAGATTTGGGCTACTTAGCATTTAGAGCTCTTGCTGGAGCAAGGTGGGGAAAGGTAAGTAAGTTATCAATCTATTTGTAACGTTTTATCCAGCCTTTTGGGGTGGGGGAGGTGTGACTTTGTGAACCTTTTGCAGTGAAAAGGAAGGGCTGCTTAAACCTATTTTGTTTCTCCCACAACTCTATTCATAAACTGCTCAGCTCAAATGAACTTTGTAAAAGCTACCATTCTATTGAATTCTATAGAATTAAATTTTCCTACAGCACCCACCACCCTTCCTTTTTTTTCTTTTTACTGGGCCCTGCTGTCAGAAAGGTTGGTCACCACTGGGCTAGAGGACAAGATTCAAATGTAGAAAAAAAAAAAAAAAAGATAAATGAAGCCAAAGTGATTAAAACTTATTTTATTTCCATATAACATAGTAAAATGAAAACCTACTCCAATGAAACACAAAAGTGTTAAATGGCTTCCACAGTTTGCACGTTGCCTTTTTTGGAAAATGTTAGGTTGCTCCAATCAAAAACGTTTCCCTTGGTTTTTTCTTTTCCTTTGAAAATTGACCGCAAAGTCTTGAGGGACAGAACTTTATCCCACATTTTCAGGTCTTTGATTTTTCCCACAAAGCTTTGCGAAGAGTCAAAGTCGTGTCCTAATGCATCTTGGTCCTGTCCAAGCATGGCGATGCCCCCGGGGTGCACAGTGTGACCTCTACGGTAAACCTTGCTGTCTCTTCTCCCGTTCACCCACAGCTCGGTGCGCCCGTACTTCGACTCCCATGTTAGACAAATGTGCTGCCACTCTCCCCTCCTTTTTAGTTTTGGGAACATAAGGCCTTCTCCGCTCATGTAGAATCCAACATTCCCATTTGCCTCCATCCAGAGATTGAGCTCATCGTAGTACAAACTACGATAAGACAAGAAGATAGTTTCCCTGTTTTGTGGAACATTCAAAGACACTTTCATACAGAGAGAGAAAGAGTTTAATCTCAGAAGCATATCGGGGGTCAACTCGATATAACTGTTGTTACTTTCTTTAGGGAACAGAAAGTATTTTCCAGTAAGATCTGAAAATAAAAATGTTTGAATTGGGTTAAAATTAAATACATTTATGTAGTACAAAATCACAATAAAAGCTGTACAGAATCACAGGAATGGATCCTGGATGGACGATATATTTCACAGATTTTTGGCTCTCTTTTCCTTTAGAGAGGCGGCAGGCTACTGGTAATGGAGCCCAGGGATCGTATGGCAACCAAGAGGTGGAGGTTTGGTAATACAGGTTGACATTAAAAAACCTGGCAACCTCTGAACCTTATAAGGTTATATATGCTGTGTATATTAAAATGAAAATACACTAAATGAAAAGCAAATTACATTTTTAATGTTCACCAACTGAACAAAACAGTGCCTCAGAATTTTATTCATTACTGTACCCTCGAAAAGAAGCTAAATAGTAGATGGGCTGTCAGGATGATCATCTTCATGACTGACAGTAACAGCATGCTCAGCAGCAGGAACAGCTTCATTTTATGGAGGAAAAGCAAGGTGTAACAGCTGATTCTGGGGTACAGCACCATCAAAACATAAACAGTGCCTCCAGAAAACTGTAAGTTTGAAAATGCGCCCCAAAATCAACCCCGGAAAACTGAAGGATCTGGATTATTGATGGACAGGTTTTTGAATGTCAACCTGTATATGTTCCAGGGTCCAGGGCTCTGGAATAAAAGACTTAAAAAAAATGCATCAGTATGACCTCATTGACCTCTCAAACATTGTCCCCTGTACTGGTTTATTTAGCCACTAGATGGCCTCACTGCGAAAACATATTGCTCAGGATGCCATAGTACCACCCCTGAGGTCTTCAAAAAGACAGAACATACTTTGCATGTAGGATGTCATAGGACCACTCCTAAGGGTGGACCACAACAGCAGCATGTACTGTGTATTAATGCAGAAAAGCTGTACTCTACATTAGTAAGAATGCACACGGCTGGGAGAAAATCCAAAGGAAAAAAGATTTATAATTTTGGCAAAATATTAGAAAATGCATAACACATACACTTGAGGAAGGGTGGTGGGAGTAACTACAAGGGGAGAGCCTGGAGCCCAGATTTGGGCTATAAAGCAAATGGAAAAATCTTTAAGTAGCCACATCCTGTTCGGTTCTTAAATCATCACAATGGCATGTTCATAATTTTGATCATTACAAAAGTATTGAAAAACAAAACGTACCAGCTGTTATGATTTTGTCAGAATCCTCAACACCTAGAAGAAAATTGAAAAAGAAAAATGACAATATATGGGATAATGAGTGAATAGACATGGACTATCGGCTCTATTTTTAAACAATTCCCCTGTTAATTCGTCTGAAATTCGATGACCGGTGTTTAAAGCTCTCTACACTACTCATTTCAGTTCCTATTAAAACAATGACTTTTTTGCCACCTACTGGTAAGTTTTAAAAATGCACAGCTTTCACAATAGAAAATGCTATCTGTGTAAATAGAGTGAATTGAAAGAGTGAATCATTTATAAATAGAGCCCTATGTATTTATATATTTATATAGTTTATTCCAAATCTTAAGAATACATATAAAAGTCATTCAGCTTCACACAATAAAATTCCATAGTAAACTCTCAGAAACATCTGTATATTCATCAATAGCAGAGAGTTACTTGTATATAATTACCACAAAGAACAGGGGTGTACTTAGACCAAGTCAGGGGCCAAACTTGAAATGTATTGAAAAAATTGAGGAGGTTTACTACATCTATAACTAACAAAAATCAACCCTTCCACACACACTTTAGGGTTGAAAAGACTAATTTCTATCTATCTATGCAGGCTGTGTGTTGTACATCCTCTCACATCACAAGTTTGTCTGACACAAAATATTACACTATGCTGTCTCTAATGGATTGAAACAAACACAATGCCCCTGGTAGTCAGGCACCATGTGATCATTGCCTAGGCTTTTTGTCACATGATAAATGTACAGGAATAATGTCTATGTATTGCATGTATTGAAAATGATGATGTGAGGTGGTAACGCGGGCGGGCCAGATGTAGTTCATTATCGTAATTCTTTGGGGGGGGGGGAAAGGACCTTGAGGACCAGAGTTTGATACCCCTGACATAGAACTAAGCAAGAATTGGTAAAACTTACTGTATGATGTTGTAGGTTGTGATTCCAAGATAACTAAACAAAACATAAAACAATATTTTAAGTACTGCCAAATGAACGAAAAACCTATAATATCTACAATACAATATCTACATTATTGTATATTGCATACATGTGTTTTAGCAGATATTTTAAACAAATGAATGCTAAAATATTTCAAAATATTAATTTTGGTTTGTTGTGATTGGTGGGCTGGATGAGGTGCTGGAATTAATGGAGAATTGCTTTAAGAAAAAGCTGGATGATTACTAGAAGCACAGAATATAATTGGGTATTAAAGCTTCAAAGTAAAAATAACAGAGACTGCTGATCCAGGGAACATCAGATGCCTCATGGGATCAGGAAGGATTTTTTCCCCCTGTTGGACCAAAGTGAACCAAGGTTTATAAGGGTTTATTTGCCTTCCTCTGGATCAACTATGTCTATAGGGTTTTATCTGGGATATGTTTATTTCCCTAGTGGTTAAACTTGGACTTTTCTTTTTTCTATGATAAAATAAACCCTTTCTACCTACCTTCTTGTTTAACAGGTTCACCAAATACCTGGACTTCACAGAGGCTTAGGTATTGGGTTTGGTTGGGTAGATGAATGGAAACATACCGGCCCTCCATTCCTTTGCAGTTAAATGTCATCGTCTCCCCATATTGCATCCTGAATACAGTTTCACATCTGCAAGATAGAATAAAGTGAACCTGTCATAATCACAATACGAGAGCTGCGATTGCTGACTGGCTTTAGAGACTACGTTGTGTTATTGTCCCCTGGAGATGCCATCAATCTACGTCTAGGTGGATGACTGTCTCATAACTTTACCTCTTTGGGCTCTTTTTTTGTTCAGACATTTCCTCAAATATTCCCTCTTGGGAATACTCCAGGTCCATGTGTTTAAATGTCAGTAATTAATTCCCACCAGGGAATGTTTGAGAGAATGTCAGATTCCCTGTTTTAACAATAGAGCCCTTATAGGAACCTACCTGGGATTACTGATTCCACCATCCTCTTTAGAGTCTCCGATATGGATTTCTGCACCATTAATTCTCTCTCTACAGCAATCACCCCTATTGGTAATGGCCACGGACTGTATGCTATGGGTGTATCCTAAATCCACTCTCCACCAGGGGTTCTTTTGAAGTCCAGTGTGAGTGCACTCACGTCGAATGTAATTGCTCTGTAGAGATCCATCAATGGCTCTTCTGGCATCATTTTTGGAATCATAATATGATGATTGGGATGCAGAGCCTTTTAAAGCCACATTCTTGACTTTTGGATAAAAAACACAATATTACTTTAGAATTATTTTTGCATTTCCTTTCTTTCCACTTTCTCACCCTTTTCCCACCTTTACCTTCTCTCCCCTCCTCTCATTTGTCATTATTATATTGTTTATCCTTTCACCATCTTTTCTTCTCCACTTTTTCTCATTTTCTTCCTTCCCTTTTCTCTTCTTTACCTTCTCTCTCTCCACCTCTTCTTTCTCTCATTTCTCTTTATTACATTTTGTGCTCTTTATCTTCTCTTACTCTCCTCTCCCTCACTTCTTCTTTCTCTTCCCATTTTCACCGCTTTTCTTTCCTTTCCTTTACTCTTTGTCTCTCCCCTTTTCCTTTTTCTAACTCCTCTATCACTCTCTGTGTATCTTAGACTGTATATTTCATTTGTAATTTGTATTTAATAAATTTTACCTCCATGATGCTGTTTCTGGATCTCAAGATTTCCATTCCAACCTTCGCCTGAAAATGAAATACATACTTGAAGGTTAATGTTGATCTTCTGTATATAGGTGCTATCTTCTATGACAATGGAAAGAAATGCTAAAATAATTAATATATATATTTGTTTATTCCCTATTTATTTCCTATTGTGGCAGCTGGAAACTTTTGGTGATTGGCCACAAAATAGCAGAACAAGTCATTGTTTTATTAGGAACTGAAAGGAGGGGTGTAAAGAGATTCAACCATCTGGTAATGGTTAATGGTAATTCAATTTATTCATAGTTCATGGAGGGGTTCTAAAAAGTCTAGAAACATTTTTAGCTAATATCTTGAACTTAAAGTGTGTATTGTATTTTCATTCAACTTGATGGTAGCTGTAATTATTTAATGTTTGAATTGATGAGTGGTGGGGCAGGAAATGGGAGGAGATTGGAAGTAATGTGGCAGGAAATGGGAGGGGACAGGAAGTAATGTGTCCATAAATGGGAGGGGACAGGAAGCTAGAGAACAGCTATGTGATCCAATCTAAATCTCAATTCAATAATAAATTTAATGTTGGAGTTGGGTTTTACCTTTAACAAAAATAATACAGTAAAACTTACTTGGGGTGTCAAGGCTGAGTCCAAACACCTGAATCTCACATAGCTCCAGACGTCCAACCCTTCCAGGAATGACAATACTGACGTATCTCCCTTCCATCCCATCACAATTGAAAGAGAAGGTTTCCCCAGGACCGATGGATGACAACGTTCCACATCTGTTGGATAACAAGATAAATGATGTTGATTTAAATTATGTTTGCTATTTATATGAGTTCAGTCTTTTTTTAAAATACACAACCATCACTTTGTAATGTATATGTTGTTTGTGCTGCCTTCACACTGGTGAAGATTTGAAGATAAAACCATGACAAAGCCGTGTGCATGGGTTAATGTGCCTTAAATACAGAACTTTTGTTATATTTCACTGCTTCCTTTATTCTGTGGAATTTAATCTGGCTCCCTCTACTGACCAATACAGATGGTTTATGATCATGGAAATAAGTAAAAAATGTGATTTTTGTCTTTGCTTAGCTGTTTTTGGGAATAGGCAATGTAGGTGATCATCTTTGGTGCCTCTGCTCTTGTTTCCCAATCCCGAATCTCCCCTATTTTTTTCTGTTCCATTGACCACTCAGTTTTGTGTCATTTAATGGCCACCAGCCATGGCTTTCCCATCTCCCAGTGCCAAGGTAAACAATTGCTAAAGGACCATCCTGTTCCTTCCGGATTGTGTTGGCACCATAACTTTGTGTATGGCCAAAGGTTACTGACCTCCACCTCCAACTTGTTACAGCACTTGTGTGAGGGTGGAAGAGGTCCACGGTGCAAGAGAAGGTTCAGCAGAATTAATCCAGGACAAAGAGGCCAAAGGGGGCTGGTGGGAGGCTTTACATTCTACAAATTGTTTTTATTTCCCCATTTAGGGAAGGGAGAGTTGGGGATGGTTGCATACTATGGATGGAGGTTTTGGGCGGGTGGGATTGTTCTTTAAGCACTAGAAAAGATGATACTTTGTCAAATAAAATTTGCTGTATCTTAGAAGTATATGGGGGAGTGTGGATACTGGGGGTCCTTGTTGGGTTGGCTAGTGGGACATGCGTGTGGCTTGCTTGGTGCACCAATGGCCAGAACCAGCCCTGGCATTACTAGTTTGGGGGAGGGGGCGTAGATATGCATATAGCATTATTTGTACTCAGAATACAATAGTAAATTATATTAAAAATAAAACCTTAAAACAATTAATATGTAAAATGTGCAAAACCATCAAAAGCCACTTTTAGGTGATTATTAGTATGATCTCTTTCTGCACTCACTGCAAATACTCTGAGTCTGATTTAATAAAGCTTTCCAAGACTGGAGAAAATAAACTATCATGGGAGAACCTGGGTGATCTGGCGAACCTGGAATGGATCTGGTGCATGATTAAAACATTTGCCAACTAATAGCAAATTACTTTTAAGAAATCCATTCCAGGTATGCTTGATTGCCCAGGTTCTTCCATGATATTCTATCTTCTTCAGTCTTGGAGAGCTTTAATAAATCAGGCCCTCTTTTTTTATATATATATTTTAGATAGCTGAATAAATGTAAGACGTACACAGGGTTCTTCTTCCAGCCCGAAGCAGAGTCTCCTACGTGGATCTCGGCTCCATCAAGACTTTTGGCATCAGAGTCCTTCTTACTGGTCACTGCGATGAAAAACACTTTGTGGGTGGATTTCAGGTCCAGTGTCCACCAGGGATTGCTCTCCTCTGCTGTCCGAGCACAGCTGGATAGGAAGCCATCAGAAGCCTTGCTAGAGTCACCGCCATCTGTACTGGACTGGGAGGCCTCACCGCTCAGAGCCACATTAGGTGCTAAAGAAGATACAAAATATCTGTTATCATTGTTGCAATTGTATCAATCATTGGAAACTTCAGACTTATCATGATAAACTCCAATCTAAGTATAGAGAAGCTAAACTTTTTGCCGGAAACCCTGGTTTTTGATGCCGTATTTATCCTTGTGATTATTTTACAGTTGACATCAAAACAGAAGACGAGGGGAAATACCATTTGTGGCCAAAGGGCATCCAGTGATAACTGTCTAAGGGAGGAAAAATAATCTTTTAAGGGGCAGGTTAAATGTTTATCAGAGTGTTTGCACACACCAACCATTCCTGAAGAAGGGGACTTGAACCACTGAAATGTGTCAGCCTACTTTTAGATCTTCAATACAATTCTTCTAACTCTTAGATTTTCTTAAGAAAATCTCCCCTAGGAGACACTTGCCATAAAAAATGAACTAATCTGGTATAAACATTCTTTCACTCTGTTGAAAGCCAAACAAAATTGTCTTTCAAATTTATATTTATATTAATATATATATATATATATCTGCAGTAATGGCTGGGAATTGTAAACTCAGGAGAGAGCCTTGTAGATTTCATTCAATCCTTACCAGCATGGGAATGCTTCAGAATTTTCCTTAAATCTTCGGCATCTGTAGTGAAGAAATCAGATAATCAGAGGAAGTTAAAGTAACATTTAATGACCTGAACTGTTAGGGAAAATTTAATCTGAGATTTATATCATTAACTGAAACTAGATTAAGCAGACTTCTAACAGAGTTTGAGGTTGGAGGGCTGTATGCTGTCACATGTTTCTGATGCTCATGCTCTAGTTGGTGGGGGCAGAGCTACATTAACTTTAGAAAGAGGGCAGTGCTTAGACCTGGGAACACACTGATCTGTATTTAGGGCTGTACAGATGATGAGGACATCAGCAGCTAGCAAAGATGATAGACATAGGAAATGGATACTAGCATGTAAACCCAAGATTTAAGTGTACCTCTCCAACTGGAGCGTTTGTTAAAATATTTGGCAGAGACCTAACAAACATTATTCATTGCAGGCTTTTGAAGTATCAATATACCCTTCCGGTGCAATTTTTGCCCAATAAATTGGGAACTACAGTCATTTACAATGCCCCATGGAATGTTCACACAGATACAAGGTTACATGGTTTTAACAGTTCCCACAGGGCAACAAATCAAATATAACATTTTCATATCGGACACTGCAGAAGCCTCAAAACTCTGTTCAGGCAGAATGCAACAAAACAGGTAATAGATACTTTTTCCAGTTGTGGATTTTTAGCCAGATAGGTTACTGAATAAAAAAGAATATTTTAAGAATTTCAGTGTGACTGAAATACACAATTTGAAGGGGATGGGCATAGAACAAACACAAAGCTGTGATTGGTCCAAACACGTTTCCTTGTTTTTACTTTAAATATAAATGGTGCACTTACGCTCATGGTCTTTACCCTCAGGAGAGTCAATGACTGTAAAGACATCGAGTATTAGTATTATTTTAATTCAAAGATAATTTGTACATTAACATTTTCATGGTGAGTTCTTTTCATTTGGCTACTTACTTTTGTAATCATCTGGAACGTCTTTGCCATAAACTTTAACCTCACACAGTGTCATATAGTCTGCTCTATCCGGTATGGTAACTGTCACGTACTGTCCAACCATCCCACATTGGTACTCCTGCTCCTTCCCCAGACCAAGAGATGTAATTGTTGCACATCTGAGAGAATGAGATGAAAGTTTGTTGCATAATGTTAATTTAATTCTTCCTAAAACATGGTTTTATCAGGGATATGCTGATTTGTAGGATATTTTTTCCCCAATGGTTGAACTTGATGGTATTGATGTCTTTTATCAACCTAAACATTTAATCTAAAGCCAATATAGATGAATGTACATTGTTACTAACAGGGAAACAATTCACAAATGCTGAGGAAATTTTACTATGGCTTCAATCAGACTGCAGACCTGATGGTGATGGTTTTGTTCTTCTCAGCTCCTCCAGCTTTAGTTAAAGCGGACCTATCTATAGATACATTTCTTCTGCGTGTTCTTCTCTATCCACCACTTAATAATAAATGCCACATTCCATTAATGTATTATACTGAAGAAGAAAAAGAAAGGGTTTCACAAATACCAGGGACTTTAGAGGCATACAAATAACTTACTGAGAACAAAGCAACTTTAAAAAAAATCAAAACAACCAATTCAATCCATATACAAAAAAAAAGAAAAGAAAAAAAACATCAACACAACTAATACTAAACATCAATCATTTAGTAGTCCTAAAAACAGACGTGTTTCACAGACCAAAATATCTGCTTCTTCAGGAGTAAGATAGGGCATATCAGACCTATTTCACAAATGATTGACATGAATAAAATTCAATAAAATACAAATCGCTCCATCCATATCTGATCCATAGCTGAGGACAGTTGAGGTTAACCTCTTGATGTAGAACAGATGGGGAGAAGTTGTTCCAACCACTGCATTGGTGAAATGTATTAATTACTGCTACATTTTACATTAAACACACCTATTTTCAAATCAGCAATTGTGAAACTTAATCAAAAGTTAGCTGCATATACCATGTTTGTGCACAGGTAAACCTGTGGAATAACTTCTCATCTGTCCCATTTCAAGCAATGTGCCTCTACTGTCCTTAACTATGGGTCAGATATGGATGGGGTGATTTGTATTTTATTGATTTTTATTCATGTCAATTATTTGTGACATAGGTCTTATATACCCTTTTTTGAAGAAGCAGACATTATGGTCTGCGAAATGCGTTAAGACATATATGAGAAATAGAGAATACTAAATGATAGATGTTTTTAATATGAACTATTGTCTTGTGTTGATGTTTTTTCTTTTTTTGTGTATATGAATTAAATTAAAGATGTTGATTGCTTAAAAAAAGTTGCTTTGTTCTCAGTAAGTTATTTGTATGCCTCTAAAGTTACTTTTCAAAGTATTTTTGAAAAGTTATCAGACTTATCTCTAAAATTTTTACTCTATATAAAATGATCTATAATTCGTTTATATAAAATGAAAGTTATCTTCTCTTTTTTTCTCAAAAGCAGTTTTTTTTTTTAAAAAAAGGGAAGCCCCTCCCCTTCTGTTATGACTGCTGTGGCGGTAAAGACTGAAAAGGATAGCAGAGCCTCCTGACATACTTATGTCACGCATCCCAGGAAGCTTTAAATTCTCCTTTTAGGCATGGGCAGAAGGGGCTTTTTTTCTGCAATGGCAAAAAAAGTGCCAATCTCACACATGCAGCAGACTACATCACCCAATCTCGTGCCTACGGAGTTCAAGATCGGGTGAGGTAGGCAGAAGATAAAAGAAAACGACAGTAGAAGATGGTGGCACCCGATGCTTCCTTCACATTAAGATGAAGAAGGATTCCAGGAATTCTAAAACAACCATCAAAGAATTGCTTAACAGTGATTGATCCTCCACAAGTGGAGTCAATGAGCTTTGGTACACTTTGTTGGTACAAGTCCCATCTAACAGCAAGAAAGCCCTGACGCATTTTACACTACAGTGCTTAGCCAAAGCTTCCTTCCTGCTGCATTGTTGTGTTAAAGTTTTCATATGATTCACTTATATGACCATTCAGTCTACAATAAAATGTTTTACCTGGGGTTTCGTGTGCCACCGTTCTCAGGAGAATTTCCAATTCTGAGTTCTGCCCCCTGTATCCGTTCTTTACAGCAGTCACCTCTGTTTAGGATTTTTACTTTGGTGATGTTGTAGACTTTTGTAAGGTCCACCCTCCACCAGGGCTCTATGTCCAGGTCAGTGTGGGAGCAATGTTTGGACATGTAATTGGTGTTTGTAGAGCCATCAATGGCATTTTCCGGGGCTCCTAATTTATCATAGGTACTGGACTGAGAGGCGATTCCTCGGAAAGCAAGATTTTGACCTTGGAAGAACGAAATAATATTTTACAGATTTGTAAAACATATAGTTAAACAACTGTGGACCATCAAACCAACATGAGCTTGTTAGACATCTCATGCCGAAACCATGGATGTTAATACAAAGCTGGCTTCCATTTGTGGCAATATTAGACCCAAACACCTCTAGAAAGGCTTTCCACAAAATTTTGTATGGGGTCGGTGGCTTATAATTGGCATTCCAATTCATCCAATGGTATTCGAAAGAGTTGTGCTCAAGTTCCTCTCCAATACAATCTCAAGCTAGTCTGCACAGGGCTGGTTATGTACACAAGGCACAGTAATGCTGAAACAGAAAAGCTCTTCACTAAAATGTTACTACATGATTGGAAGATTTAGTCCAAACTTTAATTGTATGCTGTAGTATTACCAGTACCCTACATTGGAAACACTTTGATTATAGATGCCAACTGGACCCATTATCATGTTTTTATTGCCATTTCTTCCACCAACACCGTTTCAAACTAGATTTAGTGATTTATAATACTACCCACTCCTCTTTTTATGTTGTTTTCTAGTGCACTACCTCCCCCTGGCGCAAAATGTGTAATAGAAGGATAGGGAAAAGATTACAAAACATTGTTATTGTACAGATGAAAGATTTACAAGACTTAAAAATCTTTCATTTGTACAATATAGAGGCTATGCATAATCTGGGTATCCATCTTCCTAATATGATAAGATTATTTGTATCATACTGATGAATATGAGGGGGGGGGGGTAGGGGTTGGGAACATTGATTTGCTCCTCCAGAAATGTTTTCCTATTTACTGTATGTTATGTCTTGTAGTTGCTTTTTTCCATTGTTTAAATAAATAATATTTTTGGGTTTGTAGATTTTAAGTTTTATCCAGCTCACCATCATCATCTGTTGTCTTTTTGTCTTCAATTGCTGAAAATCAGAACAAAATAAAAGTTAATTAAAGTTGCACTCACACAACAAATATTTTAAACATTTTGTTAAGCTTTTTTGTATAAGTGTATTGTGATCTCTAAGTTTTTTTTTAAATTTTTACTTATCCAATCCATATTTTGTCTTCTGGTTTAAATTCCTAATTTCTGCAATATTAGCAGCCTTTCCTCTCTCATAGAGCAGTTGTTGGTCTATCTTACCTAATGACCCCATAAAGTACTTATTTACCAATCCAACCAAAAATTAAAAAAAAAGCATGAGAAATACACTTTAGGGGGCGTTTCTGACCCATAATGAGCCAAAAACACCCTCCCAACCTCTCCTATTCAAGTGAATGAACAGCTGGGAACCATCTTTTGCACATGGATGTCGCAGTTGATTGCGGTGCGGTTCCTGCTCTTGACTGCATGGTTGTTGTCATTTAAAAATTTGAGCCACAGCTGTGTGCAGGACACAGAGGAAAATAATGCAAGTGGTGGTCGAATGTGGAAGAGCTAACTATAGCACTATGGTGGCCAGATGAGCAGGGGGACCAGCGGAGGATCACCAGAGACTAACAGCTGGACTGGTGGTGCAACCAGTGTGGTGGTGGATATGGAATAGTAATGACACCCCTTGGTTTATTGTGCAATCAACCATTTTAGTGTTTCCCATCCAGAGTTCCTCCAGAGGTTGCTGGGGGTTCCTTGAGCAATGAGATAGTTTTGCCTTTTAGGTCAGTGTAGGTGACACCAATGATCTTTGGCTATCTGTAAGGGTGACATTCTTCCCAATTGCCAGCAAGTAAGAGGAATTCTTCCCACTGACCACCACACTATACTGTGAGCTGTGTAAATAGTCATAATTAGAGGGGTTCTCTGAGACCTGAAAGTTATTTCAAGGGTTCCCCCATGTTAAAAAGGTTGAGAAACACTCATATGAGATATTCCTTTTTAAAGGGATGTCATAGTTCTATTTTGATTGGAAGGTTTATAATCCTAATATAATAACACAAAAAAAAAGCAACATGAAATGGGTGATTTATTGTTTGAAAATACTTACAATCATCGGGGTCATGAAGGGAATACTCTAGATCAACTGCTGGAAAAATACAGCAAGTTACAACCAGAGCCCATCATTTGCAACATTGGCTTTTTTTTTTCTTTTTTAAATGTAAAAATTCTAGAAATCCAACACATCATACCAGTGTGTCTTTCCTTGCTATTATTTTAACTGCTCTCTGTTGGTTTGCTTCCTACCTGTCTGACCGCTCCTTTCAAGTTTCTTTCAATGGTAAGTCCTCCTCTCCCACTCTCCTTTCTGTTGGTGTTCCCCAAGGGTCAGTTCTTGGACCGGTTCTCTTTTCTCTGTACACCTCCTCTCTCTGCAGTCTCATATCCTCCTTTGGCTTACAGTACTATCTGTATGCTGATGACACTCAAATCTATCTGTCCACCCCTGACCTGTCTCCCTCAGTCCTGGATAAGGTCTCATGCGATTCCTGAAACTCAACCTGGATAAAACAGAACTCATCCCCCCCCTCACATTCCAAATCTTCCCGACATTTTAACAACAACACTGTTATTCGTGCCTCCCCTCAGGCACATTGTCTTGGGGTCACGTTCTGCCGTCTCATTTACCCCCCATATTTAGAACATTTCCTGGTCCTGTCACTTTCACCTACGCAACATCTCCATTATCCGCCCCTACCTGTCCCCAGAGTCCACCAAATTCCTTGTACAAGCTCTTATCATCTCTCGTCTGGACTACCGATCCTCCTCTCTGGTATTCCACTAACCCGACTCTCTCCTCTACAATCTATTATGAATGCCGCAGCCAGACTCATCCAACCTTCCCACCACTCCTCTGCTGTATTTCTTTTCAATGGCTTCCAATTCACCTTATAATTAAAATCATGCTCCTGTGCTTTGCCTTCAAATCCCTCCACAACTCTTGTCCCACTTACATTTCTGACCTGATATAAAAACACCCCCCTAGGCACTCTCTTCACTCCTCCAATGGCCTGCTAATGACATCCTCACTCATAACCTTGTCTCATGCACAACTCCAAGACATTTCTATGACTGCCCAACAACTTTGGAATGGTCTTCTCTGTCCTATTCAGCTTTCTCCTACTTTCTATTCCTTTAAAAGAGCACTTAAAACCCAACTCTTTAACCTCACCTGCCTTCTTCTTCTGTCTTTTAAAACCCTCACTACTCACCCACCAATCCATATCCCCCTTCTATTGTATGCTTCTTCCCCACCTCTTAGATTGTAAGCTCTTCTGGGCAAAGTCCTCTCTTCCATCTGTGTCACTGTCTGTGTCTGTCTGTTATTTGCAACCCCTATTTAATTTACAGTGCTGCATAATATGTTGGTGCTATATAAATACTGTACTGTTTATTATTATTATTATTATTATTAATAATAATAATAATAATAATATTAATAACTTAAACACAAAAAGCATAAATAGTGTGATGGAGTGCTAGGAAATACTTACAGTAATCACCATCACCATCATCACCATCCTCAAACAAATCCCACAGACCTTCAACTGCAAGAAAAAAAAACTTAATACTGTGGGACGCATTCTTTGCACCAGTTTGTTTTTTCAATTTGTGCAACCCACAAAAACGAACCAATGCCTTCATTTATTTTGTATAGAGGAAGTTGTTGCTTTTACCATAAAAAAATTATTGTGACCCCGGTAGAGATCTAATGCTGATCTCTAAGTAATAGGTAAGATACATATCTGGGATCCATTACATAGCACAGCCTCAAGACAGCCACAGCGGTGACCTGAAATTACTCAGCTATAGTTAAAGTGGACCTATCATCAAATTTATTAAAAAGGTTTTTTTTTGTTTTTTTAATTATTTTTCCCTTCTATTTGAAGGGGAGGACCCAATCCTTCTGTCTTTATTGCCATGGCGTAGGATGGGACAGCGCAGGACTTACTGCCTACTGGACCAGGATCAACTCAACATCTGCCCATCTTGAAGGAGGGGGGGATGGACTGAATGGGGAAGCCGCAGCCTCCTGGGATAAAAAAATCACATTTTAGGCGTTCCTATATTAATACGTTATATATTATTAGGGGGGCAGTCTATGTTGCAGAGTTTATGGCACTCTCTCAAGAATTCCTGAAATTGTTTGGGAATTTCTATCTACTTTTAATCTGTATACAATCTGACTGTATCCTGATCCTTCCTGGACTGAAGAAGCAGACAGAGCTGAAAAACAAGTTTAATCAGCATACCAATCCAAACAATACTAAAAATATTATAAAATAGATTTTGGAAATTGTCTTTCCTTTAGGAAATAAAGCCTAGAACGTAAGGTGGATGTACATACGTTGATTATGTAGGACAAATCTTAAAAATTGAAACTGTTCAGTTCATGGTTGCACCTTTAGGAAATTTAACTTTTTAACAATGGGCAGTAGGGAGTATTCGTGAGTACCCATGGCAGTGACACAGGCAGAGGTTCTGAACCCTTCTCGGCTCCATCCAAAACTAAGAAAAAATTAGAAGTTTGCCCTAATTATGAAGAATTACTTAATATGCAGGAATAAGTTCTAATAAAAAGTCCATCTTACATGACCATGTTGAAAAGTTTTGGAAACTGGTGGCAGCTGTAAAAAAGAAAACAGACATATCAATCACATAATACAATATGTACACATGGGGGTCTATTTATAAATGATTCCCTCTGAAAATCACTGACAGATGGTTGAACCTCTCTATATGTCTCTTTTCAGTTCCTAATAAAAAAGAATCACTTGTTCTGCCATCTAGTGGCCAAACTCAAAAGTGCACATCTGCCACAATAGGAAGTGCAATCTGGGAAAGTGAAAATTATGAACGAATCTAGAGTGAAATGAAAGGGGAATAATTTATAAATTGAGCCCAAAGTAACTTGCATACATTGTACAAACACAAATCGGTTTTGCTGTGTTTTTATCAGAAAATATAAAGTGTTATGGAACAGCATTTAAATGAATAAAAACATGCATCAACTTACGTTCTTTTATTTCAGGGGTTTCATCTAGGACTAAAAAAAAATGCAATATACTATTATTAAAATATAACAAGCAATTTAATTCAACAGTTTGACATGTATGCTTTTTTCACTTGGGGCATGTTCCCCCAATGTTCTCCTCCTAATTGAGAACATTTTTTGTTTAGCGGCTTTGCAGTGTACTAGAAAAATTGTTCTAAGTGCCATAATTTCATTTTAATTTACGGAAATGTTTTTGAAATCTTTTTAACAGACCTCTCCCTGACTCCATGGCAATTTGGTTTATAATACTGTGTTTAGTGGCTTTGCAATTAATTTGAAAAATAGAGACTTAAAAAAATCAGTTTATGGATCATACGTTCACTTTAGTGTAAGGAAAATTACATGCTTTTCTTTCTCCACTTGTGACATGTTCCCTGTGCTGTCCCTGACATTTCCAGCATGAAAATCACCTGCCTGTCCTTTTAGGGGAATAGTTTTTAGTTTTTAGTGATATCTCTTGAAAATTTCTATTAAAACGTTTCATTAGGAGTTAGAAGATTTTGAATGATCCCTCTTTACACTGCTATGATTATTAAAGGTTGGAAATTTACACCCCTCCCCCTCTCTGAATGGATCAGCAAATGTTACATTAAAAAGCTCCCAATACAATTTATTGTTTTTTTTTTAAGAAAGTTAATCTGAGGATGTGAGATGTTTGATGTTGATTCTACAATTTCCAATAAAAAGAATTACCGGTGGTGTCACTTGGAAGACCAAAAACTTGGACCTCACAGATAGTTAGTGATTTTGTTTTTCCAGGGATGAAGATGGTCACATATTGTCCAACCATGCCATCGCACTCAAAGGCTAGAGTCTCCCCCCTTTCCATTGATGGAATTACTCCACATCTGAGAATGCAAAAAGAAATGGGAGTCAACATCAAAGAACCACAGGGTGCGGATACACAAATTTGTACAATTCCTATCTCTCAGACTCATCCATGATGGGGATTTCATCATCTTAATACTCCATTATGGCCACACAATTGGTACTGGAATATGAGTGACAAAACGTCCCAATTGGACCCAGTCCTCCTATTCCAGAAAACTTATAGGGACCCTCCTTATGACCACATTTAGACCCTCAGAGATACCATCACATTCAAAGGCCAGGGTCTCACCCACCCCCATTGTTGAAGAAGTTGAACACGTTAAAGTTGAACTCAACGTCAAAGGACCTCAGGGTGCAGATACACAAATCTGTAGAATTCTTTAGTCTCAAACTCATCCATGATGTGATTCTGGTCATCTTAAGGCTCCATTATGAACTGTTGTGTGGAGTTGAGGGAAAGTACCCTCAATGAAGAATTATATTTTCCAGCTTTCCAGAGAATAATTGGCATTGTCTCATGAAGAGCCAGAGTACATGGCCATAAAATTGGGGTAAGAACAGGGGTTACAGAGTTCCCAATTGAACCCACCCTACAGGCACCCTCCATTTTCCAAGGCACTCATAGGCCATCATCCATTCACCCATCCATTCCCATTGTTGAAATTACTTTACATCTGAGAAAGCAAAGAGAAATGGGTGTCAATGGCCCTGATTTATTAAAGTTCTCCTAGGCTGGAGAGAATACACTTTCATCAGTGAAGCTGGATGATCCAGCAAACCTGAAATGGATCTGGTGCAGGATTGAAAACATTTGCTAACAAACAGCTAATGACTTTTAGGAAGTCAATTCGAGGATTGCTGGATTACTGAGCTTTACTGCTGAAAGTGTATTCTCTCCAGCCTTGGAGAACTTTTTAATAAATCAGGGCCAATGTCAAAGGACCACAGGGAGCAGTTGCAAAACATTGTAGAATTCCGATGTCTCAGACTTATTCAGGATCCTGCTCTGCAGTTGACCGACACTCAAAAACAAGAGCCGTCCATTAGGAGATCCAAACCATATTTCATCCATTTTGGGTTGATACATTAATTTACATCTGCAACACATTTGGTCCCTGCATATTGTATGTTAAGGGGTACATGTAATCAGAAATCTCCATTAAAACCAACAGCAGGCACTCTACACTTGACTTCTTATCAATGCCACCCTATTATCCACAAAGTCTTGAGCTGGGCATGGTAGGAAAGATAAAGATATAAAAACAGTAAAAAAAAAAACTAAATGTTATTTCAAAAGCCTACATGAGAGGACCTTTCTATTGCACAAAGTCTGCAGTGATGTACCCAAGGAAAGTTTCCAACTATCAAATAAACAAAGCAAAAATACATTACATGGGATTTTTGGTTCCTCCATCTTCAGCTGAGTTCCCGATTCTAATCTGGGCCCCCTTGATCTTTTCTTCACAGCAGTCGCCCTGATTGGTCACTGCAACTGTGAAAACCCTATACGTTCCCATGAGATTGACTCTCCACCAGGGGTCATCCTGCTCTGCGGTGCGACTGCACTGGATGTAGAGATAGTTGCTGTCTAGAGATCCATCAATGGAGTTTTTGGGTACCCCATACATGTTGTAAAGGCTAGATTGTTCTGGAACTCCCTTAACCGCCACATTTGGAGCTGAAAAATATTTAAACTTACCATGAAGAAAAAATCTAATCTATTCAATAATGATTTCCATGATGCATCAACAGAAAACAAATCATTTTACCTCCGTTGGGTGTCTTTAAGACCTCTGGGACCGTCACTTCATCTACAGTAATGAGGAAAAGAAAATTTTTAATTTTGTTTTACTTTTACTTTGTTTTTTGTTTTATTATTTTAGTTTTTTATTTTCATTGTTGGTAAATTATTTCTTCTTCTGCAAAATCCACCAATTTACCTTCACTGCTTGCAGGAAAACCGAAGACCTGGACTTCACACAAGACAAGATGTTCAGACCGTTCTGGGATGGTGACGCTCACATATTGGCCCGCCATTCCTTGGCAAGAGAAGGAAATTGTCTCCCCAGATTCAATGGATGAGATGACACCACAACTGAAATTACATCAAATGATTTTACAATAATACCATGTGAATGTTTTTTTAATTCCTCCTGAAATATATCAATGCACCATCAGATTTTCACCAGAATGGAAGAGAGATTTAGTTATATACGAATATGGTTGGTACTGTGCTGCTCACTGATATTCTTGCTGGAGAGGAAGATGTACATGAGAATCTGCAATGCAAAGTTTTCCCTGCATAAGATTTTTCCATTCCATGGATCTGTGCTTGCTCTACATCCCCTGCTGAATATTCCCCCACCAGTCCTCAGATCATCAACATCTAAGGGGCAACTCAGACATAAAAAAGCAAAACCCTGAGTCTTCTTTGAAATGACCACTTCTAGTAAATCGGTGCAGAAAAACCACCGTAAAACATTTATGGGGAATAAATCAGCTTCATGGAGCCCATAAGGTTAGATATTATTACACTGCCCCCTGAATTATGGTTACAGCTTCTACAGTACAGGTTTAAAGCCCATCTCTGACCAAAATTTTTTCTTTCTTTCTAGCAACTACATACCTAGGAATGGAAGTGAGGTAGATAATTTCAGCCTGCAGATATATAGTTATGAGGGTACAGAACAGGAGTGCCTAGGCACAGGAAGTCACCTGATGGCTCAGGAAGTCAATTGATATACAGCTATAAAAATACAGAACAGGAGTGGCAAGGCCCAGGAAGTCACCTGATATACAGCTATGAAGGTACTAGACAGGAGTGCCTATGAACAGGAAGTCACCTGATATACCACTATGAGTATACAGAACAGGAGCGCCTAGGCACAGGAAGTGGCTGATATTTTGTGGAACCAGTTAAAGACATGAGAAAAACATTGCACAGGAAATATATCTGGATTTATTCTAAATGGTGGGAGATTCTAACAAATAAAGAGGTAAAATAAAGCAAAGCTACTAAAACAAAGCTACTGATTTGTTCAGCAGTGCAGACTTCTGTCAATCACTTTGTATTTTGTGCTTTTTAATATTTACCTAATCAGTTGAAAAGGCACAAAAAGTAACTTGTAAGTGCTTTACCTGGGATTTGATTTTCCCCCATTGCTAGGATTGTTTCCAATTCGGATCTCTGCCCCGAAAATCCGTTCCCTGCAACATTCCAGGACACGGTTGGTGACAGCGACTGACATAATTTTATGAGGCTTTTTCAGGTCCACCATCCACCAGGGTCCATCGTCCATCTTTGTGTAAGAGCACTGAGACCTCAGGTAATTGTTGGCCAAGGAGCCATCGTTGGCATTCCGTGCGCTTCCATAATAGGAGTTGGTGCTGGATTGGGTCGGAATGCCACGAAGAGCCACATTTGGAGCTGTGATATATAATAATTATAATAATGTATAAGTGATAATGAGATAATAATAAGAACTGTATTAAATTAATGACAAAAACATAAAATTCTCTTACCTGGCTGAACATTGCTCCCATTAGACGAGCTTACTGCATCTAGGAAAAAATAACATCATATAATAAATTTTAGCATCTACCTTCAGATCTATTAATCTATCTATCTATCTATCCATCCATCCATCCATCTATCTATCTATCTATCTATCCATCCATCCATCCATCCATCCATCCATCCATCCATCCATCTATCTATCTATCTATCTATCTATCTATCTATCTATCTATCTATCCATCCATCCATCCATCCATCCATCTATCTATCTATCTATCTATCTATCTATCTATCTATCTATCTATCTATCCATTTATCTATCTATTTTCTTTCTTGCTTCCAACTTACCTATATAAATATTTGCCCCACACAGAGCAGCCAGCAGAAGGTATTTGCAGATGGAGTCCATACCCAGAGCTCTCCCTGCAGCTTGTGGTGGATTGTATGTTTTGCTCTCTCCAGTTTTATGTGTTTCAAAGTACAAACAATCCACCTGTCATAGAGGGCAAAGTATCAGCAAGTCTGTTGAAATTCAGTTTGCACTTGTTGTGTCACAAACCATTTTTAGGTTCTTTCTGCCAATATAGATCCATTATCTCTAAAGACCTTGAGGACAAACCTGGGAAGCTCCAGAACATCCCATCCTGTACAGACGCAAAGTTTTGACAATATTCACTCTCTCCTCTACAATCCATCATGAATGCTGCAGCCAGACTTTTCCATCCTTCCCGTCTACCTACCCGATACACAGCTTCCATTTCACCTTGGACTCAAATCCAAGCTCCTGTGCTTTGCCTTCAAATCCCTCCACAGCTCTTGTCCCACCTACCTACCTGATACACAAATCCCTCCACAGTTCTTGTCCCACCTACCTACCTGATACACAAATCCCTCCACAGCTCTTGTCCCACTTACTTTTCTGACCTGATAAAAAAATACACCCCTAGCCTCTCTCTTCCCTCCTCCAATGACCTACTACCGACTTCCTCACTCATAACCTCCTCACACACACAGCTTCAAGACTTCTTCAGAGCTGCCCTGACTCTCTGGAATGGTCTTCCTTGTCCTATTTGTCTTGCTCCTATTTTCTTCCTTTCTTAAAAGAGCTCCTAAAACCCACTACTTTCCACCATGTCATTTCCCTCCTCCTATTGTTTGTTTGACTTTGTCTGGCTTTGTTTGAATACACATAAAACTTGTTACCCTGACAAACTTTTGAAACAAAAAAAAAATGTACTTTTTGACCCACATAGAAAGTTAACTCTTAAGGTGTTTCTGGTTTCATAGACCCGACTCAGTAACTTATTTTTTTTTTTATATCCATTTGACTTACCACCTTAAAATCCCTCTCCTTCTTTTCAAAATTGGTATGAAAGACATAAAGGGAAAAAACTGGAGTCGAAAGAAGTTTTTTTTTTAGACGGGTGAAATCCTGTTACTCACATCCTACGCAGGCTCAGGTGCTCAACAATTTTATTTATTTTAAACAATAATTAATCTTTGCACGTTGAACGTTCAAGGGAAATCAAAGCAAACAAATCTCTTTCCTAAAGTTGATTCAGGCATGGCCACAGTGTTGTACAACAAAACGAAACACTGCAGACTTTGCTTCTGTTTTACACCAATTTGTACCAGATACATTTTGAAAAATCTCCCAGATGGAGACAGAAGCAGCAAAAAAAGATTATTTAGTGGCCTGAAAGGGGTTAGATTAGTTTAAGATACACAAAAGTTTAAGGCACCTTTAGGGTGCTCTCTGGAGATTATTCCAACCACTATTGGGAAGGGCAAGACAACCATTTCATTGCATAGATAAACAAGATTTTTTTTTTAATACTGGGGAAATATGTATAGGGATATCTATCATTTGATTTTTATTGTCAGTCCAATGAATTTCATTGAAGCCAAATTGCGAAACAAATAAACATTGAGACAACATTTTTACTGTATGACTATATATTGGTGAAAAATGTTAAGATACATTTCATGTTTTTAATGTTCAAAAAATTTTTTTAAAGTAAATCTGGTTTGGTGAAGATTTAAAGAAAATTGTGTCTTAAAATTTAATATGTCTATGTTTGGTTAAAAGTGGTTAGGACTTCTTTCTAGACGTTTTTGCTTCTTACATCATGTTGCACTGTCATTGGGACAAGAAATGCAGTGATATCTCATTACCCCGTGGGTAATGAAAAGTTATTGCTGCTGTAATTAGGCTTAACAGCTCTATGGAATTCTTAGCTCTATATGCTGACCTGAACCCAGAGATTCCAAATATTATTATTACTATTATTCATAAAAATAAAAATATTAAACAGTATTTTTATAGCACCAACATATTAAACAGGGCTGTAAAATAAATAAGGGTAGAAAGTTACAGATACAGACAGTGACACAGGAGGAGAGAGGATCCTACCCAGAAGAGCTTACAATCTAATATATTTAAATAAATTGATGGCAATTTTAGTAAACTTCTGTTGTATGCACCATTAATCTTTAGGAGTGTTTCTGATCTTATTTTCATGGGGGAACCCATAAAATAACATTAAGGTCTTAGGGAACCCTGGCTATAATTACTATATCACTAGATCACAGTACATTAGTGTGGTGGTCGGTGGAATGAATTCCTCTTATATTGCTGGCCAGTGGAAATAATGTCACCCTTTCAGATACCAAAAAAAAATCATTTGTGTCACCTAAACTGACCTAAGAGTCACAAACTGCTCATTGCACAAAGAACCCCCAGCAACCTCTGGAGGAACCCTGAATGAGAAACACTGATCTAGACATTGATAGATAAAAAACATGTTTTTTAGTTTCACTGAGGAGCAGGTGCATACCCCCTGAATGAATAAGTACAAGCCCACATTCATTTAGGGGTGTTTGAAAGCTAGGGTTGGTTATTGCTTGGGCTTGTTAAAGCTGCGTACACATGGCAAATTTTTCTCGCCCGATAATCGGTATCGGCCAATTATCGGGCGAAAATCTGCCGTGTGTACAGTCGGTCGTCGTCCATCGTCCGACGACCGTCCTGGCGGATCCATGGACGATGGACGACGACCGATCCTAATGAAAGGGAAGGGGAGAGTGCGCAGCAGGGTGCCGCTCCGTCGCTCTCCCCCTCCCCTCTCCATAGAGCATGAACGGTGCTGTATGTACAGCATCGTTCATGCATCCTGCAGTCTTTTCTCGTTGGAAAGGATCGTGAAAGATCCTTTCCAACGAGAAAAATTGCAGGTGTGTACGCAGCTTAAGACAATTACATTGTCTTCAGCATTTTAATTGTTTGCTTTTGTTTATCTAAATAAATTCAAAATATACAATGTTAAAATAAAAGATAAAAGCCTAAAACCCAAAGGAGTGCTGACATTATACCTCCTAAGACATCGTAATTCCCTGACTGATTCATTAACAATGTATTTGTGTCACCAGCGATCAAGAGTTCACATCAACAAACAAGGATCCAGGAGATATAAAACCGTCCCCCAGATGATCATATTTTCAATGCTATTTCTAAAGAGTTCATAATAACAAATCTGACACAATAAAACAAAAAAAAAGATATTCACAAAATTTCAGTTTTAACAAATGTTACCTTTAGCCTGCTTTTTGCATTTTCTTAAAGCTTTGCAAAGTTTTTTCTGCAGAAATGTCCTCTTGCAAATCTACTTTCTAGCTCCTTTTCAAATGTTTGGCCAGTTTAACCTGAATTAACAATTTTCCAAATGTCTTTTTTTGTGTTAAAAACCTAAAATCAAAACTGATAAGTCAGCATTCACACAGATTTTCAAATGAATATGCTGGCTACAAAAAAATCTGAGTTATGAAAAATCACGATGATGATGAAACATTTACAGTGACTGCAGCCCTATTAGTGGGCTTGTAATGGCTCAGTTGGGTTCTTCACATTAAACTTCTATGGATTTTAACATTTAATATCTCAGGAGAAGTTTTGGGAAAACTACTCCTTTCTTCGAGCTCAAGCATTACCAACACACACTGATCTGTATCTTGTCTTCTCCATGTTTGTTGGTCTTTGATGTCTTCTATTGTCTATATATCAGTTTTCAGCTATTGGTAGGATTCCATGCAGAAAAAAGTTTACACCCCAATACATATTCTGTAAACCCACAAAACATTTTTCATTTTTTGCTAACATTCACATTAACACATTAGAATCTGTGCAATCTTTTTATATTTCACTTTAGATGTAATATGATGACCGGTCCTTGCACTACATTGTGGAAGATCTGAACTGATGTATACAGCAAAAGTGTAACTTGTGGTAAGGATTTGTGTCTATGAGCTTTGTTTTCTTGCATTTGATAATATTTGGGAATACAAATAGCCAACATCTTATTTTCCTAGATAACACATGGCAGTTGACCTGTTTTACATTGTGCTGCATGATCTATTTAGGTGGGAACTGCAGGTAAAATGCACCTTTTTGTTGAATGCTGTGTTTGCTCATCCCAATGCCTGTATTTGTATTTATTAATTATTCAAGTGCAGCAAGCAAAGCCAGCAAAGCTGTGCTTTATTGTGAATGGATGTGAGCTCTCCCCTAGCCGCTCTCTTTGCTCCTCCAATGACCTACTAATGACTCACACTCATAACCTCCTCACATGCATGGCTCTAAGACTTTTCTAGAGCTGCCCAACTCTCTGGAAAGGTCTTCCTCGTACTTTTCAACTTGCTCCTACTTTCTGCTCTTTTATTAGAGCTCTTAAAACCAAACACTTCAACCTCACGTACGCATCTTCTGTCTCTTAAAACCCTCACTACTCACCCACCATTTCATACCCCCCCTTACTATTGTGTGATACTTCCCCCACCTCTTTGATTATAAGCTCTTCGGGGCAGGGTCCTCTCTTCCTGTGTCACTGTTTGTATCTGTCTGTCATTTGCAACCCCTTTTTTTTGTACTGTGCTACATAAAATGTTGGCGCTATATAAATACAGTTTAAAAATAATAATAATATCAGAAAGGATGATAATTGCATTGTGTGGCCCAGAGACAACACCTTGAAGGAGAATTCACAAATCATTGAGTCATAATACAGCAAACATGTTGAAATATGATAGATGATAACATATGCTCAGTAAAAATACACTACAGATCCTGACATCTTCCAAGCCTGTCCTTGTTAAAACTGAATGGTATTCCATTTGTTTTGTTTTACAGAAGATGACAGAATTCATGGACAACAACACAACCACTAAAGACTTTCAGATCTTGGCGTTCTTTAACAACCATGAAAAACAGCCTCTTCTTTTTACTTTATTTCTTTTTATATATTTAATAGGATTACTAGGAAATCTAATTATAATAACTGTAATCTGTGCAGACTTCCACTTACACACCCCAATGTATTTCTTTCTGTGTAACCTGTCCTTCATAGACATCAATTACACCACCGTCACCTTGCCCAAACTCATGGATATGTTACTGACTGGAGATAACTTCATATCCTTTGTACAGTGTTTCACCCAGATGTTTTTCTTCACCTTCATAGGCAGTATTGAAGTGGTTCTATTATCATCAATGGCCTATGATCGTTATATTGCTATTTGTAACCCTTTACAGTACCATCTCGTTATGAATAGAAAAAAATGTATTTTGCTTTTGGTTGGAATTTGGATTCCTGGTTTCCTCAACTCTGCTCTGGTGACGGCTTTTGCTTCCAGTTTGCCTCTTTGCTACACCAATGAAATTCAACAATTCTTCTGCAACGTCAAGGCCCTGGCACAAATTTCCTGCCCTGATCAGAGATTTGATGCTCTTATTTATGTGGAAATCATTGTTCTTGGGCTGTGCCCTTTTTTGCTTAGTATGAGCTCCTATATGAAGATTATCAAAGTTGTTTTAAGCATGTCAGCTAGTGGAAGAAGAAAAACCTTCTCGACCTGTACATCCCACCTGACCGTCCTTCTGTTATTCTATGGAACCATACTCTTTATGTACATGAAGCCCACCTCACAGTATTCTAGTGAATTGGACCAAATGTTCTCAGTGATGTATGCGGCTGTTGCTCCCATGCTGAATCCTTTAATATATAGTCTAAGGAACAAAGAAGTGAAAAATTCAATTATCCGAATAACAAAAAAAAAATGATTCCATATGATAATCTGCCCTTTCCTTTCCCATATCATGGCTGTAATTTCATTCATTTATTTGTCATTTTCTTCCACATTATCAGCACATTTCTCCCATTTGTCATGACAGATACCTTACCGGTCCCACAGTGCTTCAGAAGACACCAAAATGTCTACTGTCTAACCCTTGACTCTAGGGATAAGAATGAGTAGGAAGATTTGGGTGAAGTTTACCTTTACAGAAATGGCAAAAATGTGCATTTAATTTCACCATGAATATGGCTGCTTGAAATCAAAGTTTGCTTGAAAGAAAAAAATCAGATACAGGTATTAATAACTTTGTTAGTTAAAGCACGCCTCAATGTTGAGCAAACTCCAACATTAACCCCAACCCTAATGCTAAAACTTTTTACCAAACTTTCTGATTACCATTTCATTTACAGTTTCTTCTGTGTTTCCATCTAGATGTACCTGAAAAATATCATAAAAGTTTTCAGAAACTATAATGATGCTTATACAGATATGAAAGTATATAAATCCAATGTCACAAAAACAAGGATTTTTTAGGCTCCCGTGTGCTTGTGAAAAGTTATATTGAACACAATAAAAGTATATAAAAAAAAACTATAAGTTAGAAAAATAAAGAATAAAAGAATACATGTCTCAGGCATCAATATCTGTATATATATCCAGGCTTATATTGCTTTTGTTTTTTGCATAAGGTTTGTAGGCCACCGAAGACACTACAAAACGTATGTTAATATTTTACTTGTATTATTACAGTTTATTATAATGTTTATACAGTAATAGTCAATGTTCTTTCAAGTATATATTTATATATATATCACTATATAAAATACTGTAGATAAAAATAATATAAATAATTATGTACAGATACCACATTACATATCACATGAATTATATACAATATTTGCCTAATTTGTTGACCTACCATTAAAGTGTACCACAATAGTGTCCACCAGGAGATCAAAACAGGGATTGCCACTTTCCAAGGGCAAAATATCTTAGGAAGATAAAAGGTATAAAAAACCAGAGAGAATGCTTGAACAAAATCATTTAACACAAAAGATTGCTTATCTCTAAGAAGATGGTAATGCTCATTGGTTTAGAGGTCTATGTCATTGCATACCACCATGTTGCCTGAATAACCAAAACCAAAAAGCTAAAATATGAGAGGGATGAACTACACCATGGCCATTTATGTGGCCAGTTACACTAGCACAGGTCAGGGACCCTCACTAGCCAGGTGCAAGTAGAGGGTTTAGGTTAAGTGATTGATTTGGGCTAAAAAAACACCTGAGCCAGGTCCAAGGGTGGGATAGACTACGAGAAAGGGAGCCAGATGCAAATGGAAGGTCAGCCTTTGCTTGTAACTTATTCCCTTGCTGGATAGCCAGGCCCTCCACTGACACCCACTCTTGCCCTTAGCTCTATTGCTGCTTACCCAAACCCAACATTTGCAGCACCTGGCTGAAGACACAAGCCCTTCCTTTACTACTGTGACTTGTAGTCCTGTGGAACCTACGGACACTGCTGTGTTCTCAACATCTTGACTGGGACATGTACATAATTACCCCTTCTGTTAAATTACCTTCTCCTCTCTGACACATCTCACACAATCTTTAAATTGTACTTGTTACTTTACTTGTTTACTTGTTATCTCTCTTTGTACACTCCAAATTTAACCCTTCAATTTATTTAAACTGTCACAAATTATATCCATGACATAACAGTGGCTTTGACTTCTACAGAAGCAGAATACATCCCTGCTGCCTATGCCAGTTATAAAGTTGTTTGGTTACAGCAGTTACTCAAGGATTTTGGACTACCAAAATCACAACCTACTGCCCTATATGCAGACAATCAAGGATGCATTAGGCTTGCTACCAGTGAGAAAATAAACGCAAGAACCAAGCACATTGATGTCAGACACCATTATACTCATGACTTGGTAGAGCAGAAAAAGATTGTACTTACATATTGTGGGAGTGAGAAAATGATTGCTGATGCATTGACAAAACCGCTCACAAGAGACAGATTTGAAGTTTTCAGATCACAGGGTTAACATCAATCATAGTTGTCGAGTGGGGGTTTCAGAATACAGTTTTGTATTGTACAACTACCGTTTTTTTCGCGTATAAGACACATCATAAAGATCGACAATTATTGTACACAATACGATTGGAAAAAACACGTCAGACACTGAGACGACCGCAATCTTTTCTGGATTATTTTTATCTTTATTTTTTATTGGTGCAGTAGCATTATTATGTTTGGCTCCTTTTTGGCACAATCTCAGCATACCAATTTATATGCTTGTTTATTTGTCTATAATAAAGTAAATAATTGTTTACGTTTGCATTAAAAAGCCCCCATGTACTTTTGTCTTCTTTTATCTGTATGTGACCACCTATTTCTTTCACACCTGGGGTCTGAGGTCAATTGGAAATCCTGGGCTATACTGCAGTGTGATAGGAAGGCCCACCCAGATCCTTCCCTCCAAAACCAGAGTCCAAGCTCTGTAATAATCTAATAAAAATGGCCACCACAGGTCCCCAATCAAATTTACCAGACCCTTTTGCAGTACAAAACCTCTTTTCAGAGGGACGATAAAAAAGGGAGGTATCTACGATACCTATCCATCCATCCAAGACCCAACCCTGTAGTTACAATGTATGTTCAGTTGTAAAAGGGTTCCCTTATATCTTTAGTGACTCATTTATTACCACAACCACTTTGTGTCACTGTTATGAAAAAAACTAAGGGACAAATTGTTTATTAGCACAATGTCCTCAGACCTTTGGTGGTCTTTCCATGCTAATTTAGTTTGATTGGCTGCTGTAGTTACTTTTCAGGGTATTTGGGGCAACAATGCTGAGGACATCTTAATAGATTTGCTCTTTAGTCCAAACATTATTGAAGCACATCTTTGTCTTCTTATTTTCCTTTCATGGGTATGGTTTGGTTTCATTGTGTTCTTTGATGTCTACTAATGGTGGATACATTTACATAGGTCAATGCCCAGCAAAGAAAACTGAGTATTTTCCAAACATGCACCCCAATAAATATTTAGTAAGCCAACAAAAGGTATTGCCTGAATTGACTTTTCCACTCTGTTTACCAAAATATTTTTTAGAATAACATTGATGTTAGAATAATGACTTGGCATTATGGCACAACAAATAAGCAGACAGTCAGTGTCCACTGTACTTTCCACAGGGACAAACCCTGAACTAACAAAACACAGAACACTGCCATCTAGTGTAAAAACTTGCATTACACTTAGAACATTAACATACCGTATTTTTCGCCGTGTAAGACGCTCCGGAATATAAGACGCACCCAATTTTAAAGGAGGAAAATCTAGGAAAAAAAAGATTCTGAAAGATTATTCCCCTTCTGATCACTCATGTGCCATTCATACCGGTATTCCCCTTCTGATCACTCATGTGCCATTCAAATTCCCTTTCTGATCACTCTATGCCTTTCAAATTCCCTTTCTGATCACTCTGTGTCATTCAAAATTCCTTTCTGATCACTCTGTCATTCAAATTCCCCTTCTGATCACTCTGTGCTTTTTTTCCACTGTACGGCAGTTAGGACAGGGAACAGCAGGTGGCTCTGTGCATGCTTCTTTCGCTCTGCTTTACAGACAGAAGACACGTGCTGCTGCCAGAGAGAAGAGGAGACAGACGCTGCTGCAGCCAGAGACACACGCAGGATCGGGTATCGGGTGAGTATATTATTTTAATTATTTTATAACACGTTTGTCATATAGGACGCACTAACTTTTTCCCCCCAGTTTTGGGGAAGAAAAAGTGCGTCTTATACGGCAAAAAATACGGTAGTAGTTGTACAATACAAAACTGTATTCTGAAACCCCCACTCAACAACTATGATTTATGTTAACCCTGTGATCTGAAAACTTCAAATCTGTCTCTTGTGAGCGGTTTTGTCAATGCATCAGCAATCATTTTCTCACTCCCACAATATGTAAGTACAATCTTTTTCTGCTCTACCAAGTCATGAGTATAATGGTGTCTGACATCAATGTGCTTGGTTCTTGCATTTATTTTCTCACTGGTAGCAAGCCTAATGCATCCTTGATTGTCTGCATATAGGGCAGTAGGTTGTGATTCTGGTAGTCCAAAATCCTTGAGTAACTGCTGTAACAAAACAATTTCTTAACTGGCATAGGCAGGAGGGATGTATTCTGCTTCTGTAGAAGTCAAAGCCACTGTTATGTCATGGATATAATTTGTGACAGTTTATATAAATTGATGGGTTAAATTTGAAGTGTACAAAGAGAGATAACAAGTAAACAAGTAAAGTAACAATTAAAATTTAAAGATTATACTATTTAATAATAAAGACAGATCGATAAAACAATGCAGTAACATAGACTTAGATATAACAAAAATACTTACCTGCGAAAGTGAGTTGCATTCATCCAAGGAGTCCCCCAAATTAATGGCTTGGCAGATGATCACAAAAATGTTGCACACAGTTATTTCTGGTAAAGACTACTTAATTAGGTGAGGATACCAGTTAAAGGATGTGCTGCATTCCTTTAGAATGACCCCATATACTTGTAAAGCATTATTGTTGGTGAGACATAATTGATATTAAATAAAATTGTGCTAACCCAACAGCCGCTGAGTTCTGTTTGAATAAATAACCATTTGTAGATTTTTGCGTGTTGTGGACACTCACCCAATTAGAGTCCACATATCCTGCAAGTTTTAGGTCACAATTTACTGACAATTTCAAACTTAAATCTTTTGTGTGTTTGAGATATGCAGAAAAGTGACATGGCTGATGTAATATCTGAACGTGTAGTGGATGCAATATATAAAAGCACCCTCACTGCTTCTGTACTGGTCATTGGATGGCAGAAGATCTTCTTTACCTTCCAATTTTGGATGAGCTGTATCCATTGTGTGCTTGCTCCTTTGGCCTCAGTCATATGGAACTGTTGAAGAATCGAATCAATTTTTGTATGCTGATTCAACAGAAACCCGCCATCCTTTTCACGCTGTACGTTAATTCCTACATATTATATATCACCTCAGCAAGGTCTTTAGTTTCAAAATGTTGATTGAGCTTTGCAGTCAACTTTGCAATCTCATCATTCATTTTGTGAGCAATAATCAAGTCATCCACATAGACTAATAGATACATCTATTCACCATCTATTTGTTTAGAGTGTAGGCATGGGTCTACTTTGCTTCTTGTAAATCCTTCATTTACAAGAACTTGGTTCATTTTTAAGTTTTTTGCTCAAACTGCATGTTTAAGTCCATATAGAGATTTTTGCAGTTTGCAAACTAGATGCTCTTCTCCACGTTTTACATATCCTGTGTCATGTACATGTGTCATGTAAATATCCTCTTCTATATCACTATTAAGAAAAGCTGTCTTGATATGATTTTTCACATTCATGTTCTGTACAGCTGCCATTGCCATTAGTGTTCTGAAAGTAATTTGTTTAGCAACTGGAGCAAAAGTAGCATCATAGTCCTCACCAAATTTTTGTGAGTATCCTTTTGCAACTAACCTTGCCTTGTATCTACAGACTTGTCCTTCTGAGATACATTTTGCTTTAACGTTGCCTCAATTCTGCTATCCTCATGGTTTTTGCTTTCATTTTGCCTCTTTGCTACCGGTATTCCACGAAAATGAAACACTTTTTCTGTAACATCAAAGACCTGGTGAAAATCTCCTGCCCTGATAGGAGATTCGATGCTCTATTTCATGTGGAAGCTCTCATTTGTGGACTTTGTCCCCTATTTCTTAGCATGAGCTTTTATAAATTACACCGCTCAACAAAAACAAAACTATTTTCACTTGCCAAGGATTTTTAAATATATTTAGTGTATTTCAGGTCTGCTCCAGAAAATGACATCAGTTTCATTGAATTGGCTCTAGTTCTTTTTATACAGGAATCGGAATTTTACCAACAACAAATGTTAACAAAGCGTAATATTATCAATCTTTGTTTACACTTTGTTTTCCATTTTATATAATAAATATAGCATTATTTTTTATGAAACTTTCATTTGCCTTCTTTTTATTCAAACATTTTTTTTTACAGAAATATGAGTTCTTCGAGAAGAAGTTGTTTAAATGACCCTAATGTAATTTGCTACATTTGTGGCGAATAGCAAAAACAGAGAAGAAACATTATAGAATTTGTGAAACATATCTTGTATATTTTGGTATTAAACTGGGGGACCAAGATAAGTATTGGGCTCCCCATATGGTATGCAAAACTGGTGTAGAGTGTGTATGTCAGTGGAAAAATGAAAAACTGAAAAGTTTGAAATTTGGTCGATAGACACGACCCAAAAAACACAGAGTTTTAATCTCCAACAAAGAATGTTAAATGTCAAGTTCACTGCTTTTTAAATATATCCTAATTGACTATATATTTCACATTGATGAATAAGATGTGATTATTATACCATAAATAATACAAGTTATTCCTTTAATAGTTTTTATAAGCACATATTTTTAAATAGATTGTAAGTGATCAAGTATTTCGTTTACATATAAAATAAAGTAAAGGAAAAGTGAGTATATGTTCCTGCAGAGTTGGGGGTTATATTAAATGGTTTGGATAACAAAACTTTCACTCACAGATCTTTGTATGGTATTAAACTGGACTCAAATTTGTTCAGGATTATTATATATTTTAATTTGTTCCACAATAAATATTTTAATGGCCTGAGTTTGGTCAATTTGGCCTTACATTGCTATGCTTCCTAATAATTATATACCAACATGCACAATGTAAAAATGGCAACAGAAACATAAAACCCAAACAATATTCTAATTTTAAAATGCAGACATCATAATTCCCAGACTGGTTCATTAACAGTGTATTTGTTTCTCTAGAGTGGGGAATCAGCGTTCCCATCAACAAACAAGAGTCCAGTGATAAATATCAGCCTCTAATTCCTGCTTCTATTTCCAAAGCATTCATAATACGAAATCAGACAAAACAAAATCAATACGATTTTCCTTAAATGATTTTCATATAAACCATTCATCACCCCCTGGGCTGTGCATTTATTTATAGCTCTGCCTTGTGCTGGCTTTCTACATTTCAGGTATGTTTGGAATGACATGGTGCGATCCAGTAATAAAGCTGAATACCTTATGTTGTGATAAAAAAACCCTCAAAGTCTTTTTATTTAAAAATAAAAAAGAAATCATCTTTCCCATATTTTTTTCTGTATGCTCCTTGTGTCTGCAAAGAACTAATATTTATGAATATAGCAAAAATATTTGCTGATGGAATGAATCAGGTGTTGGTAGCCGTATTAGTGATCCTGTAACAGCTCAGTGGAGGTTTATATTAGGCTCATACAGTTCATATTTCAGGACCAATGTTGGTTTTCAGATTCTGGTTAAATATAAAATTGAGCAGAATTTAAATTCATTCAGTCTGATTCCATGAGAATTTTGCTGTTGAGATGGTTTCGGGTTGGGTGGTTTGGGCATATCTGCATTTTTAGCAATAGTCAGGCACATCACTGTTAGAAATAGTTAATCATAACCACCACGTCCATTTTTTTGTAGGTGGCACTTGTATAGACATCACAACCACACCACTTAGTGGGGTACATTACCATCTTAGTTCTTAAAGCAGCTAAATTAAATTGATTCAAAAAGAATTCTTTGAAGAAAGGTAATTCTTACCTCTTCTGATGACCACAAAGTTGAACACGGTTCCATTAAAGGGAGAATTCCCCCAAAGTTTGCTGAAGTCAGGCATTTTCCGTATCTACATCTGGTTTCCTAACACCAACCGGATGTAGTGTAGAGGTCAGCATGAGGAAGCACAAATAAAGAATTCTTATAACAGCCCGGTATTGTAAACCTTACAGACTATCTAATAAAAAATAGTTTGATCCTCTAATGATCCTCTAATGTTTCCTCCATTATTTAATTTTGTTTTACAGAAGATGACAAAACTTGTGGACAATGGGACAATCGAGTTTCAATTCTTAGCATTCTTTAGCAATCATGAAAAACAACCTCTTCTTTTTACTTTCTTTCTACTTGTTTATTTAATAGGATTACTGGGAAATCTAATTATAATAACTGTAATCTGTGCAGACTTCCACTTACACACCCCAATGTATTTCTTTCTGTGTAACCTGTCCTTCATAGACATCAGTTACACCACCGTCACTTTGCCCAAACTCATGGACATGTTACTGACTGGCAACAACTCCATATCCTTTGTACAGTGTTTCACCCAGATGTTTTTTTTCACACTCTTAGTTGTCATTGAAGTGGTTCTTTTATCCTCAATGGCCTATGATCGTTTTATCGCTATTTGTAACCCTTTACAATACCAACTCATAATGAATAGAAAAGTTTGTGTGTTGCTTTTAGTTGGAATTTGGATTCAAGGTTGCCTCAATTCTGCTGTCCTCACGATTTTTGTTTTCAGTTTGCCTCTTTGCTATTCCAAGAAAATGAAACACTTTTTCTGTAACATCAAAGCCCTGGTGGAAATCTCCTGCCCCGATAGGAGATTTGATGCTCTATTTCATGTGGAAGTTGTCATTTTTGGACTTGGTCCTTTATTTCTTAGTATGAGCTCATATATAATGATTATCAAAGTTGTTTTAAGCATCTCAGCCAGTGGTAGAAGAAAAACCTTCTCCACGTGTACATCCCACCTGACCGTCCTCTTGATGTTCTATGGGACCATTCTCTTTATGTACATGAGACCCACCTCGCGTTATTCGGGTGTATTGGACCAAGCATCCACAGTGATGTATGCAGCTGTTGCTCCCATGTTGAATCCTCTAATATATAGCTTAAGGAACAAAGAAGTGAAATATGCACTTATTCAAATCACAAGAAATAAAAAGGATTCCATATGATATTCTGCTTTTCTTTTTTTTATTTATTGCTGCAATTAGTATTCTTTTATTTTTTCACTATTTGTGAAATGAATTAAAAGGTAATTTCCTTCCACATTATCATCCCATTTCTCCTTTTTGTCGTGTAAGATACCTGATCAGTCCTGTATGACAATCTTCCCTCCCTTCTAATAAACCATGACTGTAATTGGCAGCTACAGGACAGGGAGAGCTGGCATGTAAGGAACATGGATTACTTGTGATATTATGTATAAAACAGGCATGTTTGTGTTTATGTATACAAAGCAGTGATGTGTGTATGTTTTTGTGTATAGTGCAGACCATGTGTATGCATATTAGTATAGTGCAGAGCTATGTGCATGTTTGTGTGTAGAGTGCAGATTGTATGTATACTTGTGTGTATGTTTTAGTGCTGGGCTGCATATATAATTGTATGCATTTGTAGGATTGTGTGTGGGATTGGATTTTACAACTATATTCTAATAAAGTACCACATTTCAGTTAAACTCAACATTCTAGGTTTTAGGATACTGGAGTCTACTTGTAAAGAATAGGTCTAATAATAAGCACAACACAATGCATGTACAGTTGCAACACTGGTCTATCTACAAGGTGTGGTAGAATGCCATTATCAATAAATAGCAGCACACCAATGCATTACTATACAGTATAAAGTTTCCCCAGTTTATCCAAACTGGTTTTGGTCCTGTGGAGTAACATGATGAAATGAATACAATTTTACACAAACTTGTACAAATAATTTTGTAGTTCAAAAAAACTATTATGTGTCTCCAAATTTAATTTTATTCAGTCAATTTTATGTTAAATTCAAAACAAATTAATGTTACCGTTTCAATATTATGCAGATGTAAATGCATGGACCACAAAAGAAACAGTATGCTTGTCATGTTTAATTCTATTATTTTAGATTTCAGAGGAACCCTTGACAACATTTTCAGGTCTCAGGCAACCCCTACTGCAATAAATCAATCTGAGGTCAGTAGAAAGAATGCTCCACCTAGACATAGCTAAAAAAGATAATTAGTGTTATGGAGCAGACACTGCCGTGTGGTGCTGGTCCCATAGCTGAAGGAACCTCTAATTATTTCTAAAAGTACCCTAGGGTTCCAAACAGCTCTGATTGTCAATGGCTGACCTGAACAGAGATTCAGCAAATTCAAGCATAATATCTTATTAAAAAAAAAGAAAGCACCACAACCAGGTCATAAACCCTCAACTCAAACTCATACATTTGCTTTTATATCGCAATGACTTTTCCATACAGGGCGTACCTAATAGATTTCCAGTTGATGATGTTCCCCAAAGTCTTAGACTTTCCTTTATGGACCTCTTTGATGGCATTAGAAGGTAAAACAAAATTCCATAACTGGACATCTGAAATTTCACCCACAAAACTTTGTTTGGAATCAAAACTAGAGCCAAATTTGTCTTGGTCTTGCCCCAGGATTACCCTTCCACTTGGGAGAACATGATGACCTTTCTGATAAATTTTATTTTCCGTACACTTGCCATTGAACCAAAAGGCCGTCAAGCCCGATGAAGAATCCCAAGTCACATAGATGTGATTCCCAAATGTACTGAGGTTAGGTAAAGAAAATTTTGCTGCATGCTCACTGCTGCCAAGATTACAAGGAAAGCTGGCCATTTACTTCTCTCCAAACGTTTAACTCATCTCGGTCATTGAATTAGGAGAAAAGGATGATCTCCCGATAACCTGACAACTCAGTGGAAACACGAAGACAAAGTGTGAATTCAGTTAAGTCTATTGGCATGCTTGGGTATAGGATTGCATAATCCTGAAAACCTTCTTCAGGAAATACCAATGACTTTCCACTAAGACCTAAAAGTACACAAATATTTGGACAGGTCAACCAAATATGAGGACCTATGAGGAATATGACATGCGATGGCTTCATATTTATATAATAAAAATTCAATACATTTTGGGTGCACCAAGTAAGACTCCTACAAAGTGTGGCCTAAGGCAGTCAGTAGAGATGTATGATTTAGTACGGAGCATTCCCACCTCTATAGCATTTAGGACTAGAGGTGCTCAAAACACAAAAATTTATAATTCACATTTTTTATTAGGCTGTTCTAATCCTTTCAATGTGGCAAATCCAACTGCCAGATGGTGACAGCTGTCATTGACTGGCAGCCTGCAAAATCCACACACAAGTTGCTGACAACTATCATCATTTGGTGGCCTGATTGTCTGAGCCCTACTATTCCCATCTATGGCTGTTGTAGGGCTCCACCAACCTGCCCATCAGATGATAAAAGCTACCATACTCCAGTGGTAGGTTTGGGTCAACCCTAGTCAGTATTGTTCAGCAAATATGCCCAATGGGCTTCTAAACAATTGCACATCTATACTCACATGCAGGCTACACAGGTGACAGTTAATATATTCAGATAATAAACAAATTTAACCCCTTACCTGTTCCTTGTGTTTTACCCAATGGTAGATTTTCTGAAAACAAAATAGGATATATTTGGTATTTCTAAATATAAACAACACAGTTATATGCATTTGTCTTTACAACTACTTTGATCTAAAATATTGATCCTATACAAATTGAGTTATATTGATATTATTGATGAGGTGAAATCTGCATCATGGCACTGAAAGCAATAATCAAAACAATTGCCCATATGAATATTTTTCTCTCCATGCATTTTATATGTCTTATGTTAAAATCACAATCTGCATCATGGCACTGAAAGCAATAATCAAAACAATTGCCCATATGAATATTTTTCTCTCCATGCATTTTATATGTCTTATGTTAAAATCACGATTGTATATGAATATATTTAACATTTTTAGATTTATTACTTTTTTAAATTACATTTTCTATATTTTGTTGCATTCTCTGGTGTTTATAAAAGTGGGCTGGTAATCTCAACCTATGTTTCCTAATGTTGTAATATTGTATCATGAACCTCCCCAAGGCTCCAGGGATCTACACATACCCACAAATACACTTTATTATTATTTTTCTTAATAAACAGGATTTATAAAGTGCCAAGCAGTGAGGGTTTTAAGTGGGAGAAGAAGATGGGTAGGCAAGTTTGAAAGTAGGACTGTAATAGGACCACACAAGGTCCAGCTCTTTATTGACTTCACCCATTATTATAAAATATTAAACCCTGACAAAGGCTATGACTTTCTTTATTTTGCAGAAAATGTGTTTCAGCTCACTGTTCTTTCTGACACCCAACAAAGAGACAGAAGTGGGGAGATTCAGAAAATGTATTGATTGCTACCTCTCTACTACTCATGATCTCTGTAGAGCAGAATGTTATTAGTACATGACATTATGTTCATGTCTGAGGACATCTTACCACTGAAGTTTAAGGGCAGACCGAACACTTGGACTTCACAGAGTGACAATTTCTCTTCCCTATCTGGAATTATCACTGTTACATATTTCCCCTTAATTCCTTTACAGTTAAACATGACGGTCTCCCCGGGACCCAACGAATAGATGATTGCATACCTGTCCAAATATAAAATATCAGGATTAAAACTCACAGCACCCTTATATACATTGAATGAGCTTGTAGAACATTTCATAAAAAAAACAATGTCCATGGATACAAAGTTATAAGTCCATTAGGGATGAGCGAGTGAGATGCAGCCAAAGATTTCCTGTTAGAGAGCACTAGACATTTTTAATGGGGAGACTTGTCCCCATTTAACCTCCAGTGCTGGGGATTGCACACAGGATTCCCAGGACTGCATGAACGATTGCAGCAATGAGAATCCACTATGATCCCGAAGCACTAGAGTTTACGTAACCTCTAGTGCCGGGGGATCGCAAACAGGACGATTTCCAGGGATTCATGAACGATTGCAGCCCTGAGAATCCACTGATTGAAACCAATGATTGTAGGTTTGGTACACATTGCTCCATTGTCCTGGGGTTTGGAATGAAAAGACTAGTTGGGATGGCCATTTCATTCCACTTTAAAACCTGTCAAAAGGGAAAGCCTAAACCAGAAAGGACTTAATGTGATAAGGGTTAATCCTGCTGGCTGGTGAGTACTCAGGTTTTTGGTCAAAGCTTATTTTGAGGTAAATTAATAGGTAACTAGAGGTTCATTAACTTCTAGTGCGGGGGATCGTAATGATTACCTCAATCTTCCAATGGTTTCCTGAAATCGGTTTGCCGAAAATTTGCAGACGTTCGAGGAAATTTTCGGGAGAATGCCAGAGGAATTCTCGCTCATCCCTAAAAGCCATTGCAGCATAATCTTTGCTTTTTTTTAGAAAAAAATTTGCTTTTAGTAATAAAATTACAAAAGTAATTTAGAAAGACTGATAACACATTCTATCCCATACCAACCTGGGATTAACCCCCCATTCCTTGGAATTTCCTATCCTCATTGATCCGCTCTGAACAACAATCCCCTCTGTTGGTGACGGCCACAGAGAACACCATGTGGACTTTTTTAAGGTGCACTGTCCACCAAGGACGCAATTCCCAAATGGTCTGACTGCAGTGAATGCTAGAAGAGTTGCTTGAAAGAGATCCATCAATGGAGTTCCTGGATTCCCCAAAATTGTTGTAGAGGCTGGACTGGGATGACTCTCTTTTTAATGCCACATTTGGTGCTGAAAAGGTAACAAAAAGGATGTTATTAATGTTCTTATGAAAGAGGGATATTGGTAGTTCCATGGGGCTCATATTTATATTTTCTTCTAGAATATAGAAGGACAAATGTTCTGTTCTGCTTAAGGATGTCTTTAATTAGAAGTCCACTATGTGATAAATAAAGTTTTCCTGTAAGAGTTCATGTTCCTGAAAACATCACAGCACCCTGGCCCAATACTTCTCTCATAATGCCTTGGCTCTGATTCAAGCATTCAGCTGGATCTTAGGTGGGTGTGATATTTGGGTATACAACCAGTCTTAACAGCATCTATTTACCTATTAATTTAACTCAAAATAAGCTTTGACCAAAATCCACAACTGGAGTCACCGATAATATAGTGGCATATCTCTTAGTTTGTAGCTCCCGCTAGGGGGTGATTTTTACTGTGGTCCCTGATAACAGGTACTCACCTGCCAGCAGGATTAACCCTTATCACATTAGGTGCTTTCTGGCTTAGGCTTCTCCTTTTGACAGGTTTTGAAGTGGAATGAAAAGGCCATCCCAAGTAGTCTTTTCATTCCAAACCCCAGGACCATGGAGCAGTTTGTACAAAAACCTACAATCATTGGTTGCTATACCACCCTGGGATACTTTCTTAGTACCCTGCCCATCTGTCTAAGGGGACCAGAAGCCAAAAATGGTGAAAATAGAGATCATAATAATCATGTAGAAGTAAAGTTGCCTCCATTTGGAGTTTCCATTAAAGGTGTATCCATTTTGGTTAATTTTCCTAGAAAACTCAGCTCTCAGTTAGTAATACCAAAGGCAAACATCAGTTTTAGAATTATTTGAGAAAGAACTTGGCAAAGTTGTCATTATTTTCGTTGGAATCGAAGTATGTAAGACATTGCAGTAGTTTGCTCATATCCTTGTAATATGGCAATATTGTGATCCAATTTATACCAGATTATTTATTTATTTTTTTGGTATTAATGCTGCATTTTCAATTCATGATGGAGCGAATAGAAATATATGGTCTAACTACAGTAACCCAAAAAAAAAAAAAAGACTTTAAAGCGGACATTTCACCAAAATTTTTACTTTACAAAAAAGGGATAGACAAATCTTTTATGCAAAGTAAAAATGCATTTTAAAAAAAAATGAATCCCGTTTTTATTTTTTTGTAAAGCTTTATCACCGCGGACAGAATTGGAACACATATCCTCTTGGGACACCCATGTCACACATACCATGAGGCTTGTAGCTATTCCTCCTGTACATGTCCAACAAGGGGCTTTTTCCTGTAATGGGGAAAATGCCAATCTTATGATTGCGCAGGGATAGTGGCACTCTTATTTTCCTGTTCACAGCAGGCTACGTTTCCCACGTGTGAGATCTGGGGACGTAGCCAAAAGAAGGTGGCAATGCCCTGCGCTTCCTCTGGGTTGGGACAAACCTGGATTACAGAACGGCGCTGGACCCAAACTAGAACAGGACCTGAGGAATTGGGGGCTATGCAAGAGTACAGATGGGTGTGTTTTTTTATTTAGTTCTGCTTTAGGAGAAATAAAATAGAGACAACACCTCTCTGCAGCTGTTTTAGGATCTGACCCTCACCAAAAATCTCAATATAGGAAAAACATATACATTATAGTCCACCTTTTCAATCTAGAACATACCCCAGGGTTATGTCAGTTTTACAGGTATTTCCTGCAGTTGGGGTCATTAGGGTTTCATGTACTGGAACACTAGAGGAAACGTCTATCATTCTCCTTCATCATTATCATTCACCAATTTGAGATAGATGGATAGATAGATAGATAGATAGATAGATAGATAGATAGATAGATAGATAGATGAATATCCTGAGCCCAGGTCAATGTTTTCTGAAAGGTATAAAGTAAAGTATTCTAGCATTCCATCTTTATCTGCTTTCAAGATATTCTAATCCTTGAAGCCAGGTGATGGGGAGCTCTTGGTAACACGCAACAGAGTCAGACACAATGCTTCTATTACATACACATCTCTTCTCCTTGCCCTTCAACTTGTTCAGCAAACACTTGAACTTCACAAATGTTTAAATGTTCCTTTCTTTGGGTATAACAATAGTGACAAAACGACCTTCCATCCAATCACACTCGTAGATGAAAGTCTGTCCATTGGGGATGGAGACAATTTTAGCACACCTGGAATAGAATTAAGACCATGTATAACACAATAGACAACACTGAGAACAGTTTGTTAAAGGTACATTTAAAAAAAAAAATCCTAATAGCTCCAACAAGATCCAACAATTATAGAGTCTCAAATCACAAATAGTGAAGTGGAGAATAATAACATCACAGTGCTTTTTTCTTAATCCTAATGCTTTGTGGTCTATTCATGAATCACCGAATTTGACATTGAGTCATCATTCTTTGCAGCAAATCTTTCTGGTGCATAAGATTTAAATACTTGTAATCAATTCACCACCAGAAAATGTTTTGTGAAAGTCACAGTTACTGCTTTATATATGTGATGTGTCCAAAATCATTGTTTTTAAACACAGTAACACTGCTGGGGAAAGTGCTTGGTCTGGTGATCATTGGAGGGAACAAAAGAAAATTTGGGAGCACTTGTCCTAAATCACAACTTTCTAAAATACAATTTCCCTTTTTTCTGCCTTTCAGTTGTGTTCACAATAGAGAAATTTTGAATTATCCCGAATGGGACTCCCCCCAAAAAAACAGTTCTGGCTATAGATATGCATAAAGGGCAGCTTTTCTGCAGACAGGGGTAGCAATTAGGAAACAAAGCCATATGATGGTAAAATAAATGTCAATGAAATATTGGCTAATGTGTAATTATAACTGTGCAGTAAATCAATTTTGACTTAACCTTCTTTTTATCCTGATTGTGGAAGACAGAGAGTACAGTATAAAAAAGCCTCAGATTGGAGAGTTGTAGACAATACAGATGGACAAATGTAATTCCAAAACAAATCTCGACGGAATTACAGTGAATTACCCCAGAACACTGGTAAACTATACACACCTAATTATAACCTTACCTGGGGTTATTTATACCTCCTTGCTCTTCAGAGTCCCCAATACGGATCTCAGCTCCATTCAAGCGCTCTCCACAGCAGTTGCCACGGTTGGTGATGGCAACAAAAAAGACTTGCATTTTTCTTAGTAGATCCACACGCCACCAAGTCATTGGCCCTGATTTACTAAAGCTCTCCAAGGCTGAAGACACTTTCTTCAGTGAAGCTGGGTAATCCAGAAAACCTGGTATGGATTTCCTAAAAACATTTACTATTTGCTAGCAAATGTTTTAAATCCTGGACCAGATCCATTCCAGGTTTGCTAGATCACCCAGCTTCACTGGTCAAAGTGTATTCTCTCCAGCCTTGGAGAGCTTTAATAAATCAGGGCCACCATGTGTGCGAATGCAACTTCTGTCATAATAACTTGAAGATTTGTCCCCATCAACGGCTATTTTAGCATATCAGGTATGATCGTAGTAACTGGATTGGGAGCAGTAGCCATGTGGGGCAACATTGACAACTAAAATGAAAGCATTGAAATCACTAATTACTAATATTTCAGGTCAAGGTAAATTTCAAGCAATCTCTGCAAAGCTCTTTTTTCTATAGAGTGCAATTCCTTTATTTTGGTACCTGCACTTGACCTTAATTTTTTTGGGAAACTAAACCTAATATCTAATACCATAATACATAAAACCATGATTGTATAGTTTTGTTACAGTTAGAGAAAGATTTAAAACCACACCTGGGCATCCAATAACTGCATATAAAACTGCCATGTTTTAAACTCAATTGAACTGTTGGTTTAATTTAGTATAATAGATTTTAATTGCATTGGGACAAAATTGTGAGCAGATAGAGTCATAGCTTGAGTAGAAAAGCCTAGAAGGAAACTTTGTGTGTGTGTGTAGGTGTGGGTTAGAACTTCCAGGTAACTGAATTAAAACCCTATGGCCAGAAAAAGCAGGGAGACAACTAGAATTTTCGGACAAAGAAGTCATCATAGGCATTTTTCCCCTAAAAGAGGTTTCCACGAAAATTCCATGAACAATATAGCAAAGTGTCACAATAAAAGGAAAAAAACAGAGTTTTCTCCTGATTTGTTTTTCTAAAACAGAATTAAACTAAAATTTTTACCTTACATAAAGGTAGACAAACCTCTAATATAAGGTAAAAATTACCTCCTTTTTGGTGTTTAAAACACCTTTTTTTTTTAAAAAAAAGGGCAAAGTCCCTTCCCTTCTTGCCTTGAATTGGAACGCAGAGGCACGCATCCTGGGAGGCTGATCTCAGGCATGCACAAAAAGGGCTTTCTCTTTAATAGAGTAAAAAATTGCTGATCTTACGCATGAGCAGTGAGTCCGGCATTCTTTTTTTCTACACATCACCTGATATCGCGCCTGCGCAGTGCAAGATCAGGTGATGTATGAAAAAGGTGGAAAAAAGGAAAGAAGATGGTGGAACAAAGGTGGATGTGTTGGAACAAAGGAGTATACCAAGACGAAGTGGGACCTGACTTAAAAAGCCTCGAGAACAGACCTGAAAAGGTAAAGGTGAGTTTTTTTTTTACTTTGACTTAAATTACACCAATTAAATAGCTGCATCTGAGTCTTCAGTTGATGGTGGATAAAAGATAGGGGGCTCCTAGATATTCCATATTTCTCTGGGAATCATTTTTCTTGTATTAAAAAGTTTATTTAAAAATGCAGATTACATATAGATAGTAAATAAAGTAGAAAATACAGTTTAAAGTGGTACTGCTGCTTCTCTAAAAAACAAAGATTGGTTCTTGCTCTCTGGTTTGAGAGACAGTCCAAATCCATCTAGAGATATACAGCCTTCAGCAAAGTCTTCACATTTGACACACGTCTAGGTATGTCAGATACCTCATCCCTGCCGTGTTCAATGGTTTTTCCCATTGACCTCTATGTAACTAGTATGTCCTGCAGAATCTTAGTTGTGTTATGAAACAACCAATCAGTCAATATATATATATATATATATATATATATATATATTTTGAAAAGAGCGAATGCCAATACCTCCATGGCTTGCCTGCTGAAGCTTGTCATCTTCAACCAAACTAGGATCTCCACCTAAGAAGGAAGAACACATTCATATATTTAGGACAGGTCCATTGCATGGATTAGTTTAGATAAAGCAAAATGAAGAATAACAAATAGAAAACAAAATTGCAACATATTATCCAATGTCACATGCCCAAAATCCTTACAGAGGTGGGGGGTGGCAGCTCAGAACACATAGGAAAAATCCCAGGTTTTAAATCTCACTTTTAATATCAAATCTGAACTATAGTATCATCCACAAATTGCACCTTTTTCTGTCAATAACCCTCTCCTTCATTTTTTCCTCCCAAATTCTTACTGTTTGTATATTTTATGTGATTCAAGTACATTACTGACTTGCTTTTAGTCTTTTACTTAGACAAGCTCAATAGTTTCTTGTCACTACCAGCTTGTGCACTCATCATTATATTTCCCATAAATGTTTCTTGGAATAGGAGTGGGGTGTTCCAGAAGGAGCAGCAATAGAATGCTGAATTATCCTATATAATATCCCTGCCTGATGCTGCCTGGAAATGATTCGGATGTAAGGCAAAAAATACAATGGAGTGGTCACCATGGATCGGAAGCGGAGGGCTTGATGATGCTAAAAGTCCATCCTTCAAAATGTGGACCAAATAAAGACGTGAAATGAAACTTTTCCAACTTGCAAATGAAACAAAGTTTGAGTCCAACAGAGTCCCCCACCTCATAGATTGTAAGCTCTTTGGGGCAGGGTTCTCTCCCCCTTCTGTGTCAATGTCTGTATCTGTCTGTCATTTGCAACCCCTATTTAATGTACAATGCAGCGTAATATGCGCTAAATAAATACTGTTTAATAATGATAATCATATTAGTAATAACAATAAATAATACATTTTTAGAAAAGGAGAGGAATCTCTATGATTGGCAAAACAAAAGTTAAGCCTGGGGTTTAGCTCTGAATTGTAGATCTGAGAAAAAACAGAAAAAAGTGAAGTATATCTTTGCAGCAAATGTTTTCATGTTTATATCTTTATAAAAGTTTTCAGATTTCAGCCGATCTGACCATTTTTTGGAGGTTAAGGGGAAGGTCAGTAGAGCACCATTATCCTATGAAGCTAGAAGCTTTACTGGACTTCCATCTTATATTTTGGGTCTGACTTTTTAAAGCACTCTAAGACTGGAAATATAAACTATCATGGATGAACCTGGGTGAACATGCAAACCTGGAATTGATTTCTTAAAATCGTTTGCTACCATTTGGCATATGTATCCAATCCTGGACCAGATCCATTTCAGGTTTGCTGGATCACCCAGTCTCACCCATGATAGTTTATCTTCTTCACTACTCTGACATTATATGGGATGTCCACTGAAATGCTTAATAAACTTACCCGGTGCTTCATCTTCTTGAATAAACACATAGACATCACACACGACAAGTGACGTCGTCTATTCTGGGATAACAATAGTGATATATTTTCCCTCCAGCCAGTTACATGTAAAAAGGTAAGTTCCTTCAGGTCCAATAGAGGAGATTCTGCCACAGCTGGATAGGAAAGGAAAATAAAAGTTTTATATGGAAGAGTGATAAAAAGCCACAGGGACCTGATGCTAGATGATCAGGGGAGGTGACCAGGGGCCACTCATATCTCACTCAGCAAATACATACCTTACTACCAGTCCAAAAGCATATAACATCTAAACAAAAATACAGGTCATGAGAATAGTTAAATCATCTATCAAAATTGGGCTCCCTTATATTGCTAGTCCATAGAAAAGGGCCCCGTATATTGCTGGTCCATGGAGAAGGGCCATCTTACATTTGTGATCAGTAGAAAGCACCTTCTTACCTTTTTACATTGGTGGTCAGTGGAGAAAGACCCTCTTTCATTGGCAGTCTTGGTGAGAGTCATTGCTTGATTAGAAAAGCCTAGAAGGAAACTTGCTATATGTGTGGCAGCAGTGGCCTATGTCCCATCCATTACCTACCAACTAAATTAGAGCTTCCCCATCACTGTCATGTTCTCAGTCATTTAAGATAATGAGGTTTTTAACGGATGGACATGATATTGGACTCTCTAACATTGGTGATCCATGGAGAGGGGCCCTCTTACATTAGTGGTGCATGGAAAAGGGCCCTCTTTCATTGTTGATTAGTAGAAAGCTCCTTCTTACATTGATGATCAACTGAGAAGGACCTTCCTAGATTGGTGGTCAGTGGAGAAGAACCCTCTTTCATTGGCAGACTTGGTAGCCTTTGGTAGATGTTGGTGATCATAATTTGGGGGTCCATACATTTGGAGAGAAGAACGTCCTTGCCAGGTTAGAGTAGATCTACCTCATTACATTGGTGGTTAGTAGATATGGTTCCCCTACATAGGTGATTATTAGAGGCCCTTTTAAAGGAATCCTTCTTGACAACCCATACACACTGTTGTCTGCTATTTTGTGCACAATACTCCATGCATTCAGGCTAATGAATGTACTAAGTTATAGATTCTTACGTGCTGCTATTTCTCCAGTCAGAGCCATTGTTCCCAACACGAATTTCTGCCCCACCCAACTGAGCATCACCTCCAGTTCTCAGTGCAACAGAATGAATTGTAAGTGCTTTATGCAGTTCTGCCCTCCACCACGGTTCGTATTCTTCTTTGGGTATGGCGCATTGGGTTGGGTCGAGTTTTTGCTTGACTGCAGAGTTGCTCTGTGTGTTGGACAGAAATACCTCGAACCCCACTATTTCTTTTGCAAAGACTGAAAATTAGGTAGAGAACCAATAATTATATAGAGACAAGATTGGTTTTAGGGTGAAAATTGGGCAGTTACAGGACTGGAACTAGAAACTTACCCGTGTCTACCTTTGGTTTGGATACTTGCCATCTTTTAGTGTCATTAAAGAAATATTGGTAAATTAAAACAGTTTGTAATATGTTTCTTTACAATTCACAACATGTGGTATGGTATTTTTTTTGTGCCTGGATTTAAGAGCTAACGGCACCCCTGGTCCAGCCTGCACCCATGGACATTGGATCAGTTTTACTGTTTTATCCTTCAGTTTTATTTTTATCATTACAAGTTTTAGGGTTCTTAGTGGTACCACTTTAAAATACCTCTAGACTGAGTTTAGCCTTGGCTTTAAATCCCTCGAACATGGTATTGGGTTAGAGTAGGGGGCTTTTGTGGTTAGAGTTCTCTATAGTAGTGGCTATGACTATAAATATGCTTCTGGTTTCTTATTTTCCTGCAGATATTACAGTTGTATTCACAGATTACTATTCTTTTGCCAGTTTCAATGAAAATTACCCAGCTGACTCTGATTTCATCTAGTTATGCAAAAATGTTCTTTCAGTTCAACTTTCTTTTATAGGAAGAAATTACTGACCATGTCTGTCCTCTAAGTGACCATTGCTGGGTTCGGCAAACACCTGCACTTCACAGATATGTAGCCATTCTTGGCGATCAGGGATAACTACGGACACGTAGCGCCCTTCCATTCCTTCACAGTCAAAGTAGAAGGTGTCTCCTCCTCCAATGAGGTTCGAGCACACCTGGAGAGAAACATGACATGTTTTACCAATGTCTACATAACCAGATTACCTCTCACCCCTGTACAGCTCTTATGGATCATAGACTTAATAACAGCATGCAATGCCAAGCTGCAATATCTAAAGCTAGCAAAATACTTTCTTATATTATAAGATGAATAGACTGCAGAGATGGAGACATAATCCTGTACAAAGCATTGGTCAGACCACATCTGGAATATGCAGTCCACTTTTAATTGTGGAATTGGAGAGAGTGCAGAGAAGGGCAACTAAACTATTAAAACAAATGAAGAAGCTCAGCTATGAGGAGAGATTAGCTGAACTGAATCTATTCTCTCTTGTAAACAGACGTTTAGGGGGATATGATCACTCTGTATAAATATATAAATGGTCCATATAGAGAACTCTCTTCCCAATTACAGGTAATTTTGCATATCAAGCACAGCTTGCTTCAGAAGTTAATGAATGTCTTTTTGCTTTGTTTAACTAACAGTGAGTGTTTTCTACAGAAACCGATGACATGTTAATAATATGTTACAAACGTCAGAGACAAATATCTATCTTAATCTCACTTATTAAAATAATGTACCTGTTTCAACCTAAGAACAAATCTACATTCCCTATTTTGTTTGTAACCTGTATTCATTTTTTGGGGCGCTCTTTGCATCTGGAGAATTTTAATCTCTGGATAAGGAAAGGATTCTTCACTGTAAGGTCTGTGAAAATGGACAATAGGCTCCCTCGGGGAGTAGTTTCAGCACCTTATATAGATTGCTTTAGGAACAAGCTGGAGGATTTCTAAAAAGCACAGAATATAACTGGGCATTGAAGTTTTAAAGCAAAGATAACATAGACTACTGATCCAGGGAACATCTGATTGCCTCATGGAATCAGGAAATAAAAAAGGAGTAAAGGAGAAGGATTAAATTGAACCAGGCTTAATAGGAGGTTTTTTTTTGCCTCCTCTGGACTATCTATGTGTATAGAGGTTTTATCTGGGATATATTTATTTCCCTAGTGGTTGCTCTTGATGGATTTGTGTCTTTTTTCAAGCTAACTAACTTTGTTACTTTATATTTCTCAATCAAGCTTCTGATCAGTGCTAGGATAGCATATCTTGTATATCCTGTGTATTACTGTTCTCATTGCCAGTCTGAAGTTAGTCCTACCCTCTTACATGTTTATTGAAATCCCATGACCAGTAAAAAAAATATTGAACATTTACGTGGCTTCTTTTGTGTCTTGAAGATGGAGATCCACCATTTGCCTTTTTGTGAAAACTGTCACTGTCTGTTTTTTCAGTCTTTGTATTATTTTGTAATTATGGGAGCACAACAAAAAAAAATCACGTGTTAAGGGGTACACAAACACCCAAGCCTGTATTACCTTAAGTTCCTTGAAACTGCAAATCTTTTAAGAGTATTCCTACCTGGGATTGTCTCGATCTTTGGAGTCCCCAATGCGGATTTCGGCCCCATTGATCCTTTCCTTGCAGCAGTCACCTCTAATGGTTAGGACAACAGATAAAACATTGATTTTGGATTTTAAATCCACAGTCCACCAAGGTTCCCGTTCACTACCGGTGTGGGTACAGCTGCCACCATAGTAATTGCTAATAAGGATTTCATCAATGGCCAACTTGGCTTCTCTGCCATAACGGTACCCTCCATAGGGTGGTTGAGATGCTGAACCTTGCAGTGCTATATTCTGAGCTGAAAGAAATCAGTTTGATTGTTGTATGTTTATACAAACATATCTAATATAGTCACACAGCGGTACAGAAAACTAAGTCTGTTTTGGTAATTTTTTTTTTTACAAAAAAAAGCCTCAGTCTTGCACATCCATTGAACTTGGCTTTAGCTATGAAACGCCACTGTAACCACAACTTCAAATTCAAGGTTTACTTTTCACTTTTGCTGAAAATGACAGTCCTTCACCAGTCACTTAAATTGTCATTAAAGAAAGGCATTGGTTGAGTTGGAGCAATATTTCCAAGGTCCATTTAGACCTAATAATCAAAACTGGGGTGGGACAGAGGGTACAGCAAGCCAGAAAAATGCACAGAATAAATTTACAAGCACTATGAAAAATGAGCCAATAGAAATAGCAAAATCAAGTGGAGCAACTGGAGCTATTGGAGGTTTGATAGAAATGATTTCATTGAACAGTATTCAGATAAGGGAACAATAATTCAGTGTCCTTGAACCAATTGAATATATGCTATGTATGACCGATGTTAATGAATCCTATTGTGTATTGTTAGTTGTTTCCAGATCTATGCAATAATCCAATATGAAACTTTGCAGGAACTCAAATGAAGACTGGTCACTGCTGCTCGCTAGCATGATATCTACTAGAACCCCTGTTCGGACATATTTCTGTAAGTTACAGGTCTACAATTTAAAAAAAAAATTTCATGAAAAACAGTGTACCGCTTTTGGTACAGAAATCTAGACTATCTAGAAATCTGGATTATATAACAATATATTGATATGAGCATTCTGTAACTAAAGGTCAGTTTTAAAATAATAACAGCAATACAAATGTAAAACAAAATAAATGTAATACACAGAACAGTATCATATTATGGGTCTGTGGTGTCTTACCGCCAACACAAACATTTGTAAGGTGCAGGCGGGGCTGATTCACCCAAGAAAAAAACAGACAGGAAGTGTCAGCTCTATGTAGAAAGACCACAAGAAACTTCCTGACACATTTTTTTTTTTTACCTAAGAAAAATAGAGAATTACTGAATTCAGAGAACTCTTGTTATACTTTTAGCCATCTTTACACAGAATATTTACCCATATGCCAATTATCTATAATGTTTCTCTAGAACTTTTATAAATGATTCCCACCCTGCCTCAGGGGCCCACCTCAACCAACTTTAAGGGGCACTCCACCACCTGGGATGCACCTTCACCACCGAATTACCACAGGGCACTTACCTTACCCCAGACCCCAACCGCCCAGAAACTAACTCGCCCAAAGTTTAGTAAAAACTGTGACGACTTCCGACAGAGCCCCCCCCCATTCCTTCACTGGGCAGCCCCTTACACTCCTGTTATGAAGGCCCTGCTCTTATTTTGCTATGGGCCTTTGTTTACCCTTAAATACCCTGTCAGGTGCACCGATTACCTGTGTATGACCTTTGGCTCTGTATTCTGGACTTGTATCTGCTGGAATTCCTTGTTCTACATTATCTGTGGGCCCAGGGTTGGTCCTCTGTCAGTCTTTCCCCAGATGCCAAACTTTGCCAATAAAAGTCCTGGGGGAAGTCTCCAGAGGCTGAGCGGGAGCTTACTATAGACGAAAAGTGCAGCGTTAGATTGGGAGAGTGACATCTGGCGAGTACTGATGCTGGACCAGGGCCTTACAAGCTGATAATGAATACATTTATTTATTAATTATCTTATTTATCTTATTATTTTACAAGTTAAGCTCTGCAACAATAAATGTCATTATCAAACTTTTTCTTTAAACATTTTTCTCTCTTCTCACTTCTCAACCACAATGCAGTCAAATCTAAAATAACTACACCCTATTCTCAGGTTAAAAAAAACACAAACTTTTTGCTTTCACTTTGCTGAATTTCAAACTTTTATCCTGCACAGCACCTATAAAAGAAGCCACAACTGCTGAGGTTCATCAGTGTCTAGCTGCAACCTGAACACAAGACTTGGACCCTGACCATACAATTGTGCTGACACAATTTGGCCATCCTTCTAAAATGACCTTAATAGGAAAAATAATTCAAGTCGCTTTTTCTCATTTCAAACTTCTGAGATACACAGTCCTGGCTCTATTACTTTTACTGCTGGAGGAATTGTTAGAAAAAGATTTTTCCTGTCCCGAAGATACCCTTCCAATGGCTGTGACATACAGCATGATATTTATCTTTGGACCATTACTGGTTCTTCTCTTTCTTGGGATCAAATTTTCTGGAGTAAGTTGTAATTGCTTCTCCAGATGTGAAGAGGAAGGTGCTTGCATACATAAAATGTACACCCTGATGCAAATATGCACAGCTCCCCTTTTATGGGTTTTTATTGTATTAGCTGATGGAAGATACATCGAGTGCATCATAAACAACAATAGTACAACTATTACAGCCACGACTTCAAAGCCTTACAAGCCAATCATCCAGGTACATTTTATTCATTTATCTATTCATTCACTTATATGTCTTTCACCTTAATCTGCATGTAATGTGTATGTAATCCCTGCAATGAGCCCTGAATGAAGCTTTGCTTATCTTCCACCTTTTAGTTCTGTGAATATTCCATTATTTTGTGATTTGTTATATCCAGGGCTGTAGAGTTGGAACAAAAATCCTTGGAAATGGAGTTCCAATGTTCTGAACTGCAAATGTAATCCTTTACTTTGCAAAGTCTGACTTTTTACAGTGCAGTCAAGGAGAAATTCTGAATTAGTTTTTGGATTTAAATTGCCGCCAAAGTAGATAGAGATGTCTAAGGGACAATATTTTTGCAAAAATGAATGTGAATGTATTGGCAGGTATAGCTAACGCTGGTGGTGGTGGGGGGGGGGGGGGGGGGGGGGGGGGGGGGGGTGAGGTCGTTACATAGAAACATTTCCAATATGAACATAATAGGTATAATGGACAACACAACTTTTTACAGCAAACAAGGAGGTATTTAGTATCATGATGTTCTTCATTAGCATTCAATTTATGTTTTTTGTCCTAATCCCAAAACCTTTCACACATTCCTAAATTTCATTGCAGGAAAACATGGGGCTCTATTTATAAAACAGAGAATCTGACATTCCATCATGGGAATTTTCAGGTTTCAATGGCAGTAATTGAAAAATCATGAATGTCAGATTCTCTGTTTTATAAATATAATAAAATACAATAAATAATCAAATACATAGATAAATGGAATATTTATAACGTGTTGTAGGATTTAGCAGACAGGGGCTGGGAATACTTTTTGGCTCAGGGACCACAGTGAGTTTAAAAATTTGACAGAAGGGCTGAGCCAGTATCAGATGAATGGACAGCGTTTTTATGAACTGATCTAAATTACGTGTAAAAGTAATTTTCTAAAAGTAAAAAAAAACTTACATTCAATTTTAGTAGTAGTAGTGTTGTTGTTCCCCCTTTTTTACCAGTGGACAATTTGTACCATTTTTTGACATGCCAAATAAAAGCCCAAAGGGCCATAGTTTGCAGGAATTTTACCATGACTGCAAAGCAATGACAATAAAAATGAAAAGTAAAGAAACAAAAAAAAAGGCTTTTTGGCATGCAATGCTATATATAAAGCTTATTAACACATGTCCAATGATTACAAAAGTTGTATGTCAACACAACAATTATAAGTGTGGTACAAACAATACAATATCCTTGTTTGGGAGCTTAACTCTATACAGATTTTTCTACTGCCTCAGTTAAGATTAAGATCAATGAAAAGTGAAATTCCAATACAGAAATACATACATTATATAGTAAATATTTGCAGTCATTTTTTTATATATACACGACACCTTTCACCTTAACTGGGTTCTTCAGAGGAAGTAGCAACTTGCAAATACACTAGATCATAACACAGTAGGATGTGTTAACAATGCAGTTTTTTTTTATTTGCAAAAAGAACCATTTGCTTACACACACAAGTGTGTGTGTGTGTGGGGGGGGGCTTCTGGGGGTCAAGGCAGCAAGCTACAGAGAAGTATAAAATTTATACACTTCCTTACTTTTTCCTTCTTGGCTTACACATGTTACATACCCCGTGACCTCACAACTGATGACTTTTCTGTAATGGATTTTCTTTCTTCATTCTTGTACAGATGTGTGCCATTTGTGGTATATGTGTGATCACTGGACTTTCATTGTTCTTACCATGTTGCCCCAGCGTATATCGCTCAAAATACCGGGATCATCTGGTAAGAGCGGCAGAAGAATATGTCAGAGAGGAGGCAGACAGCAAACAGAAGGAACATGTAAAGGCATTGATTGAGTTGGAGCAATATTTCCAAGGTCCGTTTACACCTAATAATCAAAACTGGATGAAAGGGGTGGAAGATTTGGTACAGCAAGCCAAAAAAAGTGCACAGGATAAATTTGGAAGCACTATGAGAAATGATAACATAATAATAGCAACAAGAGAATCAAATGAAGGAGAACAAGGTGCAGAAGAAAATATTCCAATGAACAGAATCTAGGAAAGGGAATAATTATTCAATGCCTTTGAACCAAATGCATACAGTTCTAAATGACTAATCCTAAAATATCTTGTTGTGTATTGTTCATTACTTCTATATCTGTGCTCGAACTTCCTGTAATAAAGGCCAGTCATTGCTGCTCCCTTTCCCTGTGCAGAGTGCCTGGTCTTGTCTCCCCCCCCTCTTGTATTTTTCAGCAGGCAGTCGGTAGTGGGTGGAGATATCAGGCCCCTCCTACAGCTCTGCCCAGGCTATAGACAGCCCAATAATGACCTCACTGCTGTCTGGATCTGCCAAAGAAATTGGTACACACAACGTAGATCTTTTGTGATTATTTTAATAAATAAGAAATAAATACAACAAAAGTAAACAAAAACAAACTTAGAGAAATCATGACACATTTATCTTTCACTTATGAAAAGTAACAATTACTGAATTCAGAAAACTTTCGCCATACTTGTTGCCCACTTTACGCAGCACGTTGACCCATATGCCGGTTATCTATCGTGTTTTTCTACCTGTATTTTTATTTGCAGTTTATTTTTTATTGACAAACATTTCTCAACATTTCTTTGTGTCTATGGGCTCTATTTATAAACTATTTCCCCTCAATCAGTAAATCTATAGGTGTATCCTTTCAGTTCCTATTCAAAATAATGACTCATTCTGACATCTAGATATCAAATTCAAAAAAGCACAGCTTTCACAATAAGAAATGCTGAAAATTATGAACAGTGAATAAACAGGAGAATCATTTATAAATAGAGCTCGATCTATAATATATTGCATTTTGTATATTGGTTACTGTTTAGCATTTTGTCTTCAAACAGCTTCAGCAATCACTGAACCTGTGATACTGATGGAGAATCTGAGGTTAGAGACTATTCAGACGTTCAGAATTTTGATTTCTTTTGCTATAAAAAATAAAACTTGATACATAAAAATCAACTGCTTGATTAATGACTTCATGGATTGTCCACTTGGTGAACATTTATTATGGCTTTCACCATTTTTGTGATACAGGTTACATACAATTGGGTTGACCATGTTTAGTACAGACATATACAGATTAATTGGTCCTAGGATCAGATGGAGTTATTCCCATAGGTGCTGAGAAAAGCAGACTTTGTAAACCTTTTTACCAAGGGAGAACCAGAAAGGAGGATTTTTATGGCAAATAGTAAGATATTTAAGTAATAAGTGCAGAATTTGCAAGCTAGACAAAGCTCCACTAAGACATACCAGCATTATAGGGTTAGATTTAGGTAGGTTTAGATAAATAGGTCTCGGCACTGATGCGTTTCGCTTCTTTGGGGGTTGTGAGATGCACTATTAGATGAGTCCAGGGTCATAGATATGGATGAAAATCTTGGTTAAAAAAAGAGGAGGAAGGGTACCAGGAGCAGTGCTGTTATACCTGGAGGAGTTGGTAATGGAACTTGGGTGATCCCCCTTTGGGTGACGGGGTTTGAATCCTCAGAAGAACACAGGGGTATGCTGTTCCAGAGTGTCATAACACCACTTGTCCAGCTAATAAGCATGGGGAGCTAAGGATCCATTCATTGGGTAATGGAGATCCTTAACAGGCAGGTGTTGCAGCCCCTGAAACCCTCTCCACCTCTTTTTTAACCAACATTTGCATCCATATCTATGGCATCACTGGACCTCATACCTCCTGAAGAATCCTCACAGCGAAACGTGCTGGAACAGAGACTTTTTTACCTCTGTGTCACCAGATGCATATAAGAGACTGTACACAAAGCACACTGTTATGTATCAGTAGAGCATTGTCTAGCTAATTACTTAAAAAGCCTATTGTTTGCCATAAAACCCATTTTCTGGTTCCATACTTCTTAAACTCAGTACGGGCTGAAATTAGGTTTACACCAGCTTTAAAAAATACATCCAACTAATTGTCCCCAGCTGATTATTCACCCCTTGATTGCTTGATATGACGTGTTCGTTAGTTTCTGTCCAAAGTATACATGTTGCATGATGCACAATCTTTACACCCAACTAATTGCTTTCTTGCCTCCTCTTAAAGTGAAATCGGAGGAAGAGAATGTTGCAATGTGGTGTATGCGGTGTGTTGGAGCATTACACTGATCAACCAGAAAATCACACCTTGTTTTTCTAGTGCTAAGGTTAGGTACACAGAAGCTGATAAGTTACAAATTTTGCACTCGACTAAACAATCTGAATGATATTTACTTCAGTTAGAAATTGATTTCTGGAATGCTCCATAACAATACACACATACAGGCAACATTTTTCCTTCTGATCATTTCCCGTTTACATGATACATCAAGGAGTTAAAATCTTCTGCATCCAATAATAACAGGTCAGATGCTTAATACCCACTGCTTGCTGTGGTTCCACCCCCAGTCACCCCTGGCTTTGTTCCTCACCTCACTTGTTTGCTACCTGCCGCAACCCTGGCCTTCCCTTATATTTCTTCTGCCTGTTTTGTTACCACACATTGTTCCACCCATCCTGGTGTGCCCAATGATAACAACCTGGCAACAATCTGCAGCGCAAAATCTTTACCACTAGAGGCGCTGGAGAAGGCCAAGCCGCTGATTAGATTCTGCACCTTAGTCATGCTTAGGGCTCACACCACTTGAGAACAAGCCACAGTGCCCCCTAGAGGCTCAGTCTCTCCAAGCATGGCAACTTTAGGTTCAAGCACCTTGAATTAAAGTGTATAAAAAAATATAAATTAAAGTGTATGTATAAAAAAAAATGAATAAATTGTACTCAAAGTCCTCCACCAGAGTCAATAGCCAAAATATTTTTTTTATTCAATATATTTAACCATTTCTGTAATAATTAAAAATAAATGGTTTTGTTTTTTCCTGTGTTTCCTAATCCAGATTGTCGGTCTGATAAACCTGATCATATTTTTGATTTTGCATTGTGGCATAACCCAGTCCATGCTTGCACGAAAATACCTTTCCTATTTCTTCCAGAAGTGGAACGAAGACCTTATTCTGCAGGAAGTAGAAATTGTGGTTCAGCAGAAGGCAGAGGAGCTCCGGAAGGCTTTAGTGGAGGATATGTTACGATCCACTTTAGATCAGTTAAAACCTGAAGATTTCCATGAGAGCGAGACAGTGCCAGACCTTGTGTGGAAGTGCAAGCAGATTGTGATTAGCAAAAGTGCAGAAACTGCTGAGGGAAATAAAGAACAGAACGAGGTGTAAAAATGTTATGTATATAAAGCAATAGCTAAGGCGTCAATTTATAATTTATAATTATTCTTCTATATACTTTACTTACTTAAAAGTCCCAACACAAGTCAGATAATTGTCTCATGTTCCCCCAAGGAAGCCTAATAAGGTGAAACGAGTTGGGTTTAAGACCAAAGACATTCCTTTTAAGCTTTTCAAGTACTCTAGAATTTTGGACTCTGATTACTATTCAGGAACTTGTTGTTTATTACAATTACAAATTGTGTGTAATAATTTCATTGACATATTTTTATTTATTAATACATGATTGCTGACACAAAAAACCCTCTTTGCCACTATTTATTCCCTTGTACATATTTTTCTAAAATTCAACTAAACCTCTTTTAGTTTTGAATGAAAGTGTTACAATCTTTGTCAGCCACTTTGTGGCCACTGATCTGTTGGTGACAAGGAAAAGAGTTCCCCACACATTTGTAGGGGAATGTTGGACATGGTGTTAGTCTGGCTGAATGCCTGGTGCTTGTGGGCTCATTTAACTCAATTCCTCCATCCCTGCAAAGATTTAATAAACGTACAAAAAATCAAGACCATACAGAGAGGGATCTTGCATATCCCCTATACATACCGTGATGCCACATCCCTATTTGTTATATACATACAAAGACTGGTAGATTTTTGGGACCCTTCTAGGCATCGAATTTACACACATTGGTCAATAGTAAAAATAAAATATTTATTCAAAAAAGAAAAACAATAACAATTTCACAAAAGCATATCTCAAAAACACACTTGACACGTTTCACTGCTTGCAATGGCTCGCTTCTCCAGGAGCTTTTAGAGACAGATCAGTACAAACAGATGCAGGAGATGGTAAGAGAGTGAGAGCACACCCACAAACCTCCCTGGGTATTGGTGAATTCCCATTTGGTAGGTATAAATACTCTTCATTGCAAGAACAGTATTCTTTTATGTGTTCCCAAGGAGGTAAGCCTTCCACATTTCTTATAGAGGAATTCCTCACATCAACCCGGGTGTGTGTGGCATAAACAGAAAAAAATCAAGAGTGATTCTTCTGGGTTATCTTGCTCCAAGCGAGCCCACTATGGCCAAATAGAGGAGCTTGGATGTCTAGAGAGTTACAGGAGTAGGAATGCTTGGTAATAATAAGGGGGTAGGCAATCAGCTTTTTTGTACAAAGAGTAAAACAGTACAAATATATCTGATGTTAAATTGACACATATACAATAAAAATTCAATAAACCTAGATTCATTTTGTAATGCTTCTCTGCAACATTTCCTTTCTGAGTGACCATCCTTCTTCACTTCACACTGTCAGTACATGCGTTCCAATATACACATACTAGATCAGTGTTTCCTCCCGAGGTTGCTGGGGGTTTCCTGAGCAATAAACAGTTTGTGACTCTCAGGTCAGTTTAAGTGACATTATTGACCTTTTTGGCTATATGTAAGGGTGACATTCTTCCCACTGGCCAGCAATGTAAGAGACATTCTTCCCACTGTAATACATAGCAATTATTGCAGAGGTTGCCTGAAGATGTAAAAGTTATTTCAAGGGGTCCCCCATGTTAAAAAGGTTGAGAAGAGCTGTGCTATAGATTTGCCATTCAAGCTAGTTACTGATATATCATCAGTTTCTTATCATATTTGTCCAATGAGGACAAAATTTGATGATCCATAATGATTCTCTGGTGTAACAAATGATCTATCCTGATGGATTTTCATGGTCATTACTTGACATATTCTAACGTGTGTACACGTTCTCAGACAAAGGACGATGGTGATGACATTTTACCAGGAAGCTTGTAAGACTTCTCCTCTTTTTATATTATACAAAATGAATGTCACAATGATTGATATCAACCTGGACCAGGTTATGGGGTTATAAGTGAGGAAGTCAGTATTAGGTCATTGTAAGAACGCCTAGGGAGAATTTTTTTTACCAGGTCAGAAAGGTAAGTGGGAAAAGAACTGTGGGGGGATTTAAAAACAAAACAGGGGAGCTTGAATTATATACGAATTTATAGTTATTAAAAGTGATTTGGTATTAATGTAACACAGGTTAGCATTGAAACCAGCACAGTGCATGTACACAGCAGTCCACAAACCACACCACTGCTGTGACTGAAAGGCTGTGTGTATTGTAGCGTGCAAATGTTTTTGTTTTTTACATAGCATGACCTGAATATGCTTCCTTGTGATGGTGTCTGGAGGAAAAGAATAAAACACACCCATACCACCACATGCACATGCTTGAAAATTATGAAACATTACACATGGGAACATACACAGGCAGGTAACCTCACCTAAATTGAAAATACCCCATTTTGCTTTTCTGGCCACAAGTATTGTACCTTCAACCTCTCTACATCTTGCTATTCTTTGTAACCTCAACCACATCCTATTCTCAAACTACCTTACTTGACTAAGTTCCACTCTTTTAAAATCTCCAGACCACGCTGCCATCAATTATAGACACTTTATCTTTGTATTTGGATAAAGGTACTCCTGCCCCTTGCCCCTGCAACTTTTATTTCCTCCATCCTGCTAACCCCTGACCATGGCACAATAGCTTTCAAACATTTACAAAAGACTGTTTAAGTAGCAGAATGCAAGTGGAGGAAATATTGCATTATTAGCTATTCTGGAATCACAAAACTGAGCTACAACACTTTAACGCTGCACTGTTTCCAAGCAAAATTACTGTAATATCCTCAGAGGTATCCAACCTACGTTTCCTCTTTTCAAAAACTGACCTACTCCTGAACTCTACACCCTGTACCCCTATGATTCCTTTCTTTTTCCAAGACAAAGCCACCTACTTTAAAGTTAAAATCATGAAAATCAGATGACTCTCACCTGTAAATCCACCTTAACCACCTTCAGCCCTGGTAGTCTACACAAGGTTTCCTCTCTACTCTCATCTCCGGCCACTGCCTGTCAACTCAACCCAGTCCCCTCTAAACTACTTTATGTCCACTGCTCCACCATTGCCCCCCTGCACGGACTGGTCCATACAGCCCCTTTCTTTCCACTGTTATCTTCCCCTAAGCATTCAAACATACAATTGTCCTCCCAATTATAAAGAAACCGTCCCTAGATCCCTCCCTACTTTCTAATTACCATTCAATCTCCCTTCTCCCATTACTCCAAACTTGTTGAACTCTTCATCATCAAAAATCCAACCAGCTATATGAACACCAACTACCTACTCAACCCACTTCAATCAAGCTTTTGGCCAGCACATTCCACTCATTCAAATTTCTTTTAATGGTAATTCTCACTCTCCTCCCCGTTGGTGTTCTCCAAGGGTCAGTCCTTGGACCAAATCTTTTCTCTCTCTCTCTGTACACCACCTCACTTGGCACACTCATATCTGTTCACCCCTGCCTTGTCTCCCCCAGTCCTGGATAAGGTTTTATGCTGAAAGCTCAACCTGGATTAAACAGAATTTATAATTTTCCTCATCTTAAAAAGTTCCACCTGACATCTTTTTGGTAATAAAAGTTATTCGGCCCAACCATCAGCCACCCTGTCTAGCTGTTACCTTCAATTCTGCCCACTCCTTCACTCCCCATATTCAGAAAAGTTTCAGGTCTTGTCACTTTTAACTGGGCAACATCACCAAAATCTGCCCCCTACCTGTCCCCAGAGTCCACCAAACTCCTTGTACACGCTCTTATCATCATTCGTCTGGACTACTGTAACATCCTCTGGTATTTTACTAACCTACAGAATATATGTGTGTTGGACATCCCATTCCAATCATGGCCATTAATATGGAGTTGCCCTTCTTTGTTACTGAAGCATACAGTTGACTAGAAGAGTCACACAAGATTTTGGAGGGTGCCTGTGGGGATTTGCCTGGATTATTGAGGTCAGGTGCTGACGTTGGATGAGAAGACTTGGCTCACCATTACAATTCCCCCCAAAAGGTGATCATTAGGGTTGAGGTAAGGGCTCTGTGCAGGACAATTGAGTTCCTCTACATCAAACTGTGAGATTTTTTTTTTCTGTTGTACTTCATTTGTATCATTATACTGTATCAGTAAAACAGTACTTCAGTTTACAGTTTCTTTGGAAGATCCAGTCTCTGCCCCAGTTACATCTTCCTCATTACTACAATGTGCAAACCATAGTGCATTGCAGTTTCAATGACACCCCAACCCATTATTAAAGTACCAGATCGGAGCCATCTTTGTTCATCCATTATCCAGAGTGCCCATCTACTTCTTGGAGTGAGATGTCAGGTCAGAGATACCACAATCATGTAATTCCCAGTGCCTGGCTGTGCTGACCAATGTCTGACCCAGATCAACTCCTTGTGCAGCCTCTTACAAAGTTACAGTGTTGCAGTTTTATCACTGAGACTGGGGAATACTTCCGCCTGTAAATTAGTTTTTAGGCATTTTTTAAAGACATTTTAAACCATGATATGTTGCAATAAATTGAATATTGTAAAACGTCCCTCAAATGCCCCAAAATGCCTAAAAACTGTCAAAAGCACCCACTCATATTATTGGGGCATTTGGAGTGTTTATGAGCCTTTGGGAGGTGTTTTAACTCTCTCCAAACGCTCAAGGATGCATTCTTTACAACCCAGCAAGAAAATGTTTTGATGTGGACTGGCCTATTGGAATGAATGAGAATTTCAAACATGGCCATTTAAACGCTATGTTCACAGTCTGTGTAAACTAAGCTATAAGTATGTAATTTGTTTGGAGGGTACAGGGAGGGGTGACAACTTTATTGGCATTTGTGTCCATTTTGGTAAGGCTTGTCTGAACAGGAAATGGTGAGAAAGCTCCCAAGTGGTGACATAATTCACATTTTTAGAGGAGGAAAATGCAACATTTTGCGGAACCTGTGTGGTCTGGGGTACTCTTACTAATAGATAGGCACAGAACCTTGACTGATGTGTTTGCAAACTAAATATTAATAAATAAATTAGGTGCAAGGAAATAAAAAAAAATACTTTTCTGCACACTCCGCTTTATCTGGGTTCCTTAGTTTAGGGCACATGTACATTTCTACGTGAACAATAGTGTTGATCCCAGTTGGTGGTTAGACATACCAATGTTGTCATGGGGGCTTCAGCTATGGTTTCTCAAATTAAATTAGAACACTCACATTCACAACGCCCACAATACAAAATATATCAAATATGAATGCATGGACAAGCATATTGTAAATCTTAACTAAAAGTTCCTAAATGTCATACCCACAAAGCACAAATACAATAGAAAGGTCCAACAGTTGAATTTTGAATAAAATAGCTAGCCATCAAAATGATGAAGACCTGGATCCACAATCCACGCCTTGTAACATTATGTATTTTGTGGGTCTTCCATGCACATTTCTACTTTTCATAGTCCACTTCATCAGATCTAGAGACTGGGGAATCTAGAATACTGGAATGGATTTCCTAAAAGTAATTTGCTATTTGTTGGATCCATTTTAGGTTTTCTAGATCACCCAGCTTCACTGATAAAAGTGTATCCTCTCCAGCCTTGAAGAGCTTTAATAAATCGGGACCAACAAGATGAGAGGCATTCATCCCATTGACCACTGGGTATTGTATCATTAATTAGACATATTGTAAATATTGGCAGGGGGATTGATCCCTGAGACCCGAAACCTATTTCAAGAGTTCGTCCATGTAAAAAAGAAACACTGCTCCAGACCATCTCAGAATTCCTTAGTATCTGAGTTCTGTTAAACGTGTTATATTAGTATGCTTTAATTGTGGCTGTGTCCTGACACGTTTGATGGTTAGGTATTTTATTCAGAATTCTACTGCTGGACACATTTCCGTTGTATTCAGTGCTTTGTGTGGATGGTATTTAGGAAAGTTTGGATAGATTTATGACATTCTTGTCCATGCATTTATATTTTTTGTTTGCTTTGTGTATATTGTGAATATGAGTTGGACAGTTCCAGTACAATGCTATATGTGGATGGGATTTTTGACAGGTTTAAGAAATGCTTGGTATATTTTAATGTTTTTGTATTGTCTTGCTATTATTCTTTTAAATATGATTGAATAAAATTTTATTGTTTAAGGTTTTTTTAATACCAAATATGGACATCACAGGTGCAGGAAGTGAGAGAAAATTCAGTGTGCATAAAAACTTGTCAAAATTGGAGTCTTTCCCCAATTAAAATTATGAGTAGTGTTAGGAAACAAATTGCAGTTGGTTTACCAGACATCATTCGGACATTTCTATAAAGAAGCCTTGATATCATTACATGGTCAATCTGTGGCTTGTTAGAACACAAACACCGAGGTATCTATTAATAATGTTTTGCACTGCAGATTCACACGTTTTTAAATTGGGAATGTGTGAATCTTCCGGGTAAATGTATCAATAGACATCCTCAGTAAGATGTGGAATCCTTAACAGTAAAAATACAAGTAATAAAGAATAGGTGGCTTTGTAGGCATCACTAATCTCACAAAAGAAACAAAATTATCCAATAAACTGCCTGGCTGCTTATGAAAAAAAAAGACAGGCCTGTACACTCCTAATGGATCTCTCGGGGGTTATTTCTTAAACATCCTTCCAAGATAACCATGGAGCCAAATTAGCTTTCTATCCAGCTTCCCAATTCTCTCTGAACCTTTTCATCCCTATCTGCCCGGTTTGCTTACCTCTGCTGAGCAGTTGTTGGGACAGATACGTTTTTGTACTTTGCTTTCATGTGACAATGAGTTGTGCTTTTTAGGTGTTATAGAAATGTATCGTAGAGTTTTTAATTGATAAAGCTCTTTGGACACTATTGATGGTTTTATTGCATTTTCTTGGATAATTTTGTTTTATTTTTTGTAAGATTATCAATGCCTACAAAAGCCCTATCTTTTATTCCTTGTATTTTTACTGTTATTGTTTTTGTGGTGTGCATAAGATGTAAATTTTACCCATAGTAAACCCTTTTGTGGATACTCTGTGATGTGTGGATATTCTGCAAAACAAACAACCTCTCAAGTCAAACACGTGGACATTTGTGGTCCAGTCCAACTATGAAACAACTGCTTGTTGGCAAACCTGATAGTATCTGAAATCATTGGGAAAATGTGAGCCGAGGCAAACGGACTATAAATGTATCTTGCAGCCCAGTTATTTCTGTGAACATTTTTAGGCTGCTGGGAGGCAGAAAAACCACCTCTGCACAGTGAATGGTAACGCATCGCCACGCATGTCCTCTGAGTGCTATTATTGTAAGCCAGGGCTGCCAGTTTCATCCTGGCCTCCAGGGTTTCCAACTCAAAGTGTAACCTCTCTTGTCTATACTTTAACATAAAGCTGTGAAGGAGGGCAGTTTGTCCTTTGTGAAAAAACATGGCAATATTGTCCAAGTCGTCGAGGAGACTTTTATTAGTCAGAATCCCCCTGACCTGCTGGTAAGCCGGGCTGTTTTGGGTTAACCACGGCCACTGCTCAGTCTCCTCTGGGGTGAGTGGACGGTGAGCACATGCACCAAATTCTCTGAAATCGTCCCAGCTGTGCTGTCCGGTAATATGGTACAGATACGACAACCATTTCTGGTGAACCAGTTGCACTTGGTTACTGGCAGAGCAAGTTGAGTAGTGTAGATGGTTAGTAAGTTCAGGGATCCATTTAGCAATTTTGGCACAGCCTATTTTGCGACTAGCTGCTGTCAGCTTTTTTCTAAAGCTTTTACAGTACTCCCATATGTCATATTTATGGGAAATGCTGTTGTATTGTTCCTCCATGGTGCACTGAAGGTTGTGATGTTTGGCTGTGCAGACAGTCTCAATGGTAAGGCCTTCATCCAGGAGATTATCCAAGCAGTTTTTGTAGGCTAGATTCTCCATCGTCATGGGTGACTTCTGATTGGCTGAATGCACTACATGGACATTAAGGACTTTCTTGGTTGTGGATTCCAGGAAAGTGTATGCACAGAACCTCCCACCTTTACCAAAAATGCCACTCTGGCTGTCTCCTACAAGACAAATAGGGTGACCCAGAAAAAAATCCCGACTCTGCTGCTGTTCATTAAGCCAGTGTAGGTCTACAACTGGAAATAGGTATTTTTTCTGTAAAACTGCATATCTCTTGGGCGAAACAAAGGGAACCCCCATAAAACGAAACATTTCATCCACTTTTTTGATATTACTGCCACTGAAGAGCACAGCAGCAGTGCCTATTAGATCCCCCATACATGTTCTACCTTTCATTGGCTGACTTTGCCAAAGACAACTTGTGTGATCATTATAACAACGTCCGATAACCGTAAGCATGGTTCCACTGATGTGCTTCTCAAACCCGGCAATGGCAGACCGGCATCCATCACTATGGGTACAAGTCAGTTTTTGTAGGAGCTCATCGAGACAAGATTCAAAAACCAAAAACTTTCTCTCATGTACCAATTGATCTGCATCCATCTTGTCTTTAGAATACACACTGGAAATTTGGTTTAGTCCATCATCTGATACACAATTTGAACCACTTGAGTCAAGTGATGGTTGTAAATTGAAACAAATGGGCTTATCTGGTGTGGAAGCCCTCAGATAGACATGATCGTGTCCTATTTTCCATGATTCAGCTTCAAAATGATGTCCAGGTATGGGTTCGGTGTTTGTACTGGCGTCCACCATTTCGACAGGGTTATTTGTTGATATGTCCATTTTCCACGCGCTAGTTATGGTACTGGCATGTTTTCGACCAATCTTTGGATCGGTACTTATCTTTTTATTTTTCACTCCCTGGAATGGGTTGGTGCGAGTGCCAGCATCTCGCGATTTGTAGTATATGTCTGTGCGAGTGCTCACATCCTTGCATTCCACCGCGGCTAAAATCCCTTTATCTTCTTGCCGAGTGCGATTGTACGCCTTGAGAAGAGTGTCGTAGTCCTGGCTAGGGGCGCCAGATCTAAACCTTTTTGGTGGAGGCGGTACAGCCTCATCCTCAGAGCTGAACTCCCTCTGCTTTGGAAAGAGAGTTGGAACAGCCTCAGTCCGAAGAATACTTCTACACCCCTGAGTGATGTAACTCTCTGGGGTAAAATGGTCGGAGCAGATTCGGAAAGCATCTGTTTTCTTGGCTTCGAGAATCCTTTGAGCAAAGGCATCCAAATTCCCAAAATTCTGTCCTATCTTAAGTAGCCAGTGTTTTATTCTCTGGAGGTTGTGAGGGAAGACGTGCATTGTAATACCACGGGACGTCGACTTGTGCGTTGTGTTCTTACAGTTGGCTACGATGCACTTTGGCATGGTGGCGATCTACAACAGATCAGAAATTCAGATGTAAATAATGTGACAATGAAATAGAAAATCATGCATGATGATTTGATATCACTATGGGGGGTATTTATAAATGATTCCCCTCTCATTTTCCTTATGATTTTCATTTGTACACATAGATATATAAATACCCCATAGTGTTGGTTTTCTGGCTGGCAATGTATGCCGAGGAAGCATACAGCTTTATAGAAAGGCCAAGTGGAAGTGAAGCCTCCGGGCAATCAAAATGTGATCACCCCACCTGACCTTAAAATTGGCCAATTTAGTTGAATGATATTCCTCCACAACCTTCTAAACTGGATACAAATCAATTGCAAGAATAAAAAGGTGAAAATCATTAAATCCCTGCAAAGGTAATAGCTGCAAGAGAGAACTGGAATGAAGCTTGGCTCATTTCTGCACCTATGGCCACTAGCCCTCTTCTGCCCAATGCAGATGTAATTCTGGTATGGTAGCCAACAAGCAATAAAGAAAAAGAACCAAAAGCGGCACAAGCAGGGTAAGATTTACCCCAATTCTATCATCATAATGACAAATTGCCCCTGAAAGGAAGGACAAGCCACTGAAAGAATTATAGTAGAATAATATCCAGAATTCACTATAAAATATAGATATATTATTCAAACTGTAAATCTGCTTAGTGAAGACTATGGGAAGGTGAAATAAAAAAAAGTAAATCTATGTGTATATATATTTATTAATATATGTTTCTATATTCTTTTAGATATTTCTATTTATATATTTGCCAGCAATTAAATCCTGCGAAAGATCTGAGCTTCCCCCTAGCATTGCAGAACCCATTCTGCCACCATTGGAGCATCAGATACAGAGCTGTAACAATGCTGCCAATGTTACCATGTATACTCACCTGCGGATCTCCACCTTGTCCAGATATATAACTCTAGCCTGGAAGTGAGCTCAGCCAGGAAATCGCACAGTGAGTCTAGCAGAGGGATTTCGGGAAATGTAGTCCTGTTAGAGGCATAGCCTATAGTTCTGAAAGAAGGTGGAACTACAGCTTCCTGATTTGCCGGTAGGGATTATGTGATAACAAATAGCCAATAGGAGATGAGAAGAACTGTATGAAAAGTTATTTGTGTTTCTGTGCTCAGTTTTTGCTTGGCATGTGGGGAAGAGGAAGGGGCAATGAGGACCTCTGAGCCCCCAATATTATTTATTTATACTGTTCTAGAACATGCTTGCAAAGGTATTTTAGCAAAGGTGCCTTCAGTCAACAGCTGGCACATTGGTACATGCCTGTTTATTCCTATACAAAATGGGCAAACAAATCGGCAGATTGCATTGACTGCTTGTTATGTTTATGCCATCGCCTTGTTATGTTTTATACCCCATGTAAGTGCATATTACACTCCTCTCCCCTTGCAGCATATAGCAAGATGCAAGCTTCATTTTCCTATTTTCCTTTTTCTTGCACCAACCGAAAGAAAAATTTTGCTAACAGATGTGCAGCATTCCATTGCACATCTGCTTCAAAAAATCCTCTCTGCCTGGCTGTCCCCAGATTCACTGATTTATTTAGCTGACCCAGATCAAGCATGCAACCAGTATGCTGGGAAATTAAAAAACAATCTGAACAGCCAGGTATTTTTAAAAGCAGCGTTCAGTAAAATGGAAGTTTAACA